>NW_007253088.1:30121-111931 GCF_000164805.1 Carlito syrichta
AGGAGGAGCTGATACCAATCCTACTGAAGGTATTCCAGGTGATTGAAAAAGTTGGAACTCCCCCCAAATCATTTTACGAAGCAAACATCACATTGATACCCAAGCCAGATAAAGATCCAACAAAGAAAGAGAAGTGCACGCCAATATCTTTGATGAACATAGATGCTAAAATTCTGAACAAGATCCTAGCAAACCAGGTTCAACAATACATCTCAAAAATCATCCATCATGACCAAGCAGGCTTCATTCCTGGGATGCAAGGCTGGTTCAACATTTGTAAAACCATAAATATAATTAAATACATCAACAGATGTCAAAACAAAAACCACATGATTATATCATTAGATGCAGAAAAAGCTTTTGGTAAAATCCTGCACCCCTTCTTGATTAAAAACCCTCAAACATCTAGGCATACGGGGAACATACCTCAAAATAGTAAAAGCCATCTACGAGAAACCCACAGTCTGCATAATCCTAAATGGACAATAATTGGAACCATTTCCCCTGAAAACTGGAACAAGATAGGGATGCCCACTCTCACCCCTCCTGTTCAACATAGTATTGGAAGTCCTGGCTCAAGTGATCAGAGAAGAGAAGCTAATCAGGGGTATCCAAATAGGAAAAGAGGAAGTCACGTTATCTCTCTTTGCAGACGATATGCTTGTGTACCTTGAAAACCCAAGAGAATCTGTCAAAAACCTCATTACTGATAAAGGCCTTTGGCAAAGTCTCAGGATACAAAATAAATGTGCAAAAGACAATCGCATTTCTTTACACCAATAATAAACAAATAGAAACCCAAATAAAAAGCAAAATTCCTTTCACAATAGCCACACAAAAAAAATGAAATACCTTGGCATCTTCCTAACCAGAGACGTGAAAGACCTTTACAATGAAAACTATAAAACACTGCTCAAGGAAATCCAAGATGACACAAACAAGTGGGAAAATGTCCCATGCTCATAGATTGGAAGAATTAACATCGTGAAGATGTCTATCTTACCTAAGGCAATCTATAAATTCAATAAAATCCCCATCAAATTACCAGCAACATTCTTCTTGGACCTAGAAAAAACAACACAGGAATTCATATGGACACACTAACGTCCAGGAATAGCCAGAACAATTCTCACCAAAAAAAACAAAGCAGGTAGTATCACATTATGAGACTTCAAGCTTTAATATAAAGCTACAATCATCAAAACAGCTTGGTATTGGTATAGGAATAGGCACATAGATCAATGGAATAGAATTTAGATTCCAGAAGCGAAACCTCAATTTCTCAACCAACTCATCTTCGACAAAACCTCCACCACCTACCACTGGGGAGAGGAGAACCTATTCAGTAATTGGTGCGGGGAAAACTGGCTGACCACATGCAGAAGATTGAAACAGGACCCCTATCTATCCCCATGCACAAAGGTTAACTCCAAATGGATCAGAGACCTAAATTTAAAACCTCAAACCATAAGAACCTTAGAAAATGAAGGACATACTCTGATGGAAATCGGAACTGACATCCAATTCCTGAACAAAACCCAAAACCCACAGGTCATAAGAGAGAAGATAGACAAGTGGGACCTTATTAAACTGACAAACTTCTGCAGAACCAAAGAAACCATCAAGAGAGCAGGGAGACAGTCTATAGGCTGGGAAGAAGTATTTGCCAAAACCAGGTCTGACAAAGGCTTAGCATCTTGAATCTACAAGGAACTCAAATGTGCTGAAAAGAAAAAAAACAAACAACCCCATTATAAAATGAGCAAAAGGTATGAACAGACACTTCACAAAGGAAGACATCCGAGCAAACAACAGACACATGAAGAAATGCTCAACCTCACTAATCATCAGGGAGATGCAAATCAAAACCACACTGAGATACCACCTAACTCCAGTCAGAATGGCCATTATCAATAACTCAAAAAATAACAGCTGCTGGAGAGGGTGTGGCGAAAAGGGAACACTTCTACACTGTTGGTGGGAGTGTAAACTAGTGCAACCTCTGTGGAAAGCAGTGTGGCAATTCCTAAAAGCTCTAAATATCAACTTCCCATATGACCCCACAATCCCCCTACTGGGAATATATCCTGAAGAACTCAAATCACTCTATAAAAAAGATACCTATACCTGCACATTTATGTTTATCACAGCATTGTTCACAATACAAGAACCTGGAAGCAACCATGCTGTCCATCAAAAGAGGACTGAATTAAAAAATGTGGTACATATACATGATGGAATACTATGCAGCCATAAAAAAGGACAAAATCATGACTTTTGCAGCAACCTGGATGGAACTAGAGTCTATAATACTGAGTGACCTCTCACAGAAACAAAGGTCTGAGTATCACATGTTCTCACTCATACAATGGACCTTGAACACCCAATCTAATACTATAAGAAAATGACTGACAGTAGTGGGAAACTATGGGGAAGGGAGATGGGATTAATGGTAGCAAATATCTGTCTGGGGACGGGGAAACACTTCTTATCAATAAGGGTGTCTGAACAAAATGTATTTGGATACCTAACCCTTAACTGTACCCCACAATGTCATAATAAATAATACTGATTATAAAAAAAAAGAACTCCAAAGCATAGACAACAAAAGCAAAAATAGACAAATGAGATTACATAAGACTAAAAAGTTTCTACATGATGAAAGAAACAATCAGCAGATGGAAGAGAAAGCCTAGAGAAAAGAAGAAAATATTTACAAACTGTACATTTGGTAAGGGGCTGCATTACTGTCAAAAGTTAGTTGATTGTAAGTGTATGGGTCTATTTCTGGGTTCTCTATTCTGTTCCATAGGTTTATGTGTCTATTTTTATGCCAGCACCATGCTGTTTTGGTTAATATAACTCTGTAGCATAATTGGGAGTCAGATAATGTGAGTCCTCCAGTTTTGTTATTTTTTCTTAAGGCTACTTTGGCTATTTAGGATCTTTTTTGGTTTTATACACATTATGGGATTTTATTATATTTCTGTGAATAATGTCATTGATATTCTGAAGTCTACAGTTTTAAGAATTTCTAGGTATGAGGCCCAAGGCTTTGCAGTGTAAACAAACTACCTCTCTCCATAATTCTTAGGCATTTTTAAGTTTGAGAACCATTGCTTTAAAGAGGTAGCAATAGGATCAATTGAATAAGATGCTATTCTGTAATACAGCAGGATGAAACACACACTGTCTTGAGCAGGAGGAGATTTAGCATCTTTTCCATGTGCTCTGCTGGGTGGGATCTTGAAAGTGATACAGTCTCTTCGAGTACCATTTTTCATTCTGTACGATTCTAGGAGATTTGACCCAGAGAAACTCTAAGATCTTCTTCAGCCCCATTATTTTATGAATCCACACAAGAAGGCATTAAATTAATAGAACTTGTTTCAAGAGGTCATAGGACCTAATTCCCAGCACAATGTCTGATACATAATATTAATTTAATAAATATAAATTCTATGAATGAAGACAAAATATGAACATGTTCAAGCAGGAATTAAATTATCAGTTGAGTAATACGTAATGGAAAATACATTAAGGAAAGCTAAGAAAGAATTTGGGAGCTGTCTTTAAACCTGTGAGGACAATCACATTTTTACTATCTTCTCTTGGTGACAATCTGAAATGAATAATTGGCTGGATGTACCTTAGTTGGATCCCCAACTCAAATTTAGTCTTTTATAAAAAGCTACTTTTGACAACTCCTCCTTATTGAAATTCACTCACCAATCCCTTAGCAACCACAACATAATATTTAATACTCAACTGTATGCTGTCTTGCATATTTAATCTGTTTAAGGTTAATTTTTCAATGTAAACCAAGCTTTCAGAAACTAGTGTTCATGTTCTTTTTTATATGTATTTGTGTGCTCATATAGTTTTAAATATATGGACAATCAAGAAATACTCTATTAATAGATGTCAATCTTTTGCATTTATGTAGTGCTTTGTAAGTCGTAAAGTACTGTTAAAACTAGTTTATTTGGGCAGTTTTCCTTTGAAAAACTTTACCATGGCAAGTGTTTCTGCCACGAAACTTCCTTTTTTTCTTCTTTCTCTAATAAACTTTGCTTGAAAACTAAAACAAAACAAAACAAAACAAAAAAACTAGTTCATTTGATTCTCACCATCACTGTTGAGAGGAAATCAGAGCAGATGTTATTATTCCCATTTCATAGACAAATAAACTGAGGCTTAAATAATTTATAGCTTGAATAAAATCATGCACAAAGGAGGACCCCAAAGAAACAATAAAAAAATAAAACAATAAAAAAAATGGGCCTTGTAGTACAGGCTTCCCCCACTAGATAGGTGTTCTAGGAACCCATTGACATTCGTGTACCAGCTAGCATTGTTGTGAGAGGCTGCATTCAGCTTCAGTGAATTTTGGAAAGGAGATTTTTTCAACACGTTTGTCCATTTCATGATGAGTGATTTAGGAGCACACCTGCCCACACTGCACTGAGTGTTTAGCAGTTTTTGACCAAAAACATCCTCATCCCCAAGCCCCATCCTCCCTATTCACCCGATCTTTCCCCCAGTAACTTTTTTGTTTGTTTACCCAGATAAAAAAAGTTCTCAAAGGGAAACATTTTGCCGACATGGAAGAGATGAAACAAAAAGTGGCAAAAGCATTAAAAAGGAAAACTGATGAGTTCAAAAACTGTTTTGAGCAGTGAAAAAAATTGTCTCAATTGGTGTATTGCATTAAATGGAGACTACTTTGAAGGTGACTAAAGTTTAAACATGTAAGAATAAATACAGATTTTTTAAATAAATAAATTCTGTATTTAGGGGATCCCCCTCCTATTGCAGTCTCTTTCTACTATACCACCTTGCATCATATTTTACTGGAGAAAGGAGTCTGGAGTCCAGATTTTAAAATTCAAGAACTTTTCATCTTAAAAATTTCAACTTCTTCTACTAAAAATATTTGTACTAGAAAAAGCCACAAAAGAGTAGGAGAATAAAAGCCTAGACTATTATGAGTTTCAAATTAGGATGAGGAGAAACATTAATTCTTGGAGAACAGTTTTATTGCATCTCAAACTTGATAATGTCTTGGTTTTAGAATTTTCTAAATTCCAGTGCTTGAATTGTTTTTTCCTGATTTCTAGTAGCTATTTGTATCCAGATGGGTCAATTTTTCTATTCTGGGTAAATCTGAGTTATCTTGGTTTTTATGTCTTAACCTTTTGATATTGTTATTCAAGTTAACATGTTAATGCTTTAAAAATAAAAAATGAGCGGGGCGCAGTGGCTCGGCCTGTAATCCCAGCACTTTGGGAGGCCGAGGCAAGAAGATTGCCTGAGCCTGGAGATTCGAGACCAGCCTGGGCAACTGAGACCTTGTCTCTACAATAAATCACAAAAACTAGCTGGGTGTGGTGGCATGTATCTGCAGTTTCAGCTATTTGGAAGGCTGAGGCAGAAGGACTGCCTGAGCCCAGCAGATCGAGGCTGTGGTGGCTTTGAGCATGCCACTGCATTCCAGCCTGGGCGACAAGAGTGAGACTCCAACCCAAAAAATAAATTAAAAAATGAAAAATGAATACAAAAATTAATGAAACCATATTAGAGAATAAATCCATTGAAATCTTTATTTAATTTTTCAACACCTACATTAGTAGATTTAGAAAACTAGTTTGTATTTAGTAAGCAAACTTAACAAATATAAATGGCCCTTCCCTCTGACTAAGTGTGTCAGTGGAGATGCAGGGCATGCAATACTTAACACAGGGCAAGCTAAGTATCTTCAAATGGCATATGGTTAAAACGAATAACCCTTAGAAAGCATGATGAGTCCATGAATAAACTGGAAGGAAAACTTCATGTAAATAAGTAACATGCAGTTAGAAAAACAATGAAGCAAATTAATTTAAAAAAATAATTTTAAGTAAATTTATTTTTGCAGCACATTTTTCCATTTCATGATGAATGATTTAGGAGCACACCTGCCCACACTGTGCTGAGTGTTTAGCAGTTTTTGACCAAAAACATCATCCCCAAGCCCCATCCTCCCGATTCACCCGCATTTAAAAAAATGCTTGATCAAAATAGGTTACTTTAAGCCGGGCTCGGTGGCTCAGCCTCTAATCCCGCGCCTTTGGGAGGCTGAGGTGAGTGGATTGCCTGAGCCCGCGGGCTCGAGACCCGCCTGGGCAGCGAGACCTCATCTCTACAATAAATCAAAAAATTAGCTGGGAGTGGTAGCACGTGCCTGTAATTCCGGCTACTTGGAAGGCTGAGGCGGAAGGATCGCCGGAGCCCAGCAGGTTGAGGCTGCGGTGGCCGGGAGCGGCCACTGCACTAGTCTGGGCGGCAGAATGAGACTCCAACTAAAAAAAACAAAAACAAAATAGGTTACTTTACCTATTCAAGAACCCGTAATAACTGGCTTGAATTCACTTGATTGGAAACTAATGACAAGCTAGAAAAAAGTAAAAGGAAATTAAAATTTCTGAAGGTCATTCAAAATATGTATCAGAAATGTGTTTAAACAGTTAAATGATTTTTTTTTCTTTTTGAGTTGGAGTCTCACTCTGTTGCCCAGACTAGAGGGCAGTGGCCGCTCCTGGCCACCGCAGCCTCGACCTGCTGGGCTCCAGCGATCCTTCCGCCTCAGCCTTCCGAGTAGCCGGAATTACAGGCGTGCGCTACCATGCCCGGCTAATTTTTTGATTTATTGTAGAGATGAGGTCTCGCCTGCCCAGGCGGGTCTCGAACCCACGGACTCAAGCAATCCACTCACCTCAGCCTCCCAAAGGCGTGGGATTACAGGCTGAGCCACCGAGCCCGGCATGAATTTTTAAAGAAATAGCTTTTTCTACAATAGGTTTGGTTCATTCAAGATTACAAAATTGCATACATAAAAGATAATGGATCAATACAAGTAGATGAAATATATTATGCAACGTCAATGTTTTATTCAATGCAAAATAATGAGCCAGATTCTCCCCAGTTCCCATAGCAGCTCTTTGATAGAGAGAAAGTGCTAATAAGTATCTAGGCAGTAAGAAAACCACTAAAGCTACTAACAAAATTGTGCTGCCCTTTGAATGTGACAACTCTGCTAATCAGATACTATATGTAAGTAAAATTGTTTTGAGTTGTGATTTGAGTATCTTAGATCTGTTCATTGAACCATCTCTGCCCAGGGCAAATATGTTAGGTGGGAGTTGTCTTTGACTCCCTTAAAATTCATTTCTTGGAGTAATAATAACAGTATCAGTGAACACTTACTGAGCACTTACTGTGAACTGAGCACTGTGCTAAGCATTTTATGACAATAGTCATATTCTTCACAGCAACCCTATGAAATAGTTACTATCAATCATTATTCAGACTTTGCAAACTGAAACACAGAGAGGTCAAATAACTTGTCCAAAATCACCACCCAGTAATTGCTAAAACTGAAACTTAACCCAAAACTTAACTCCTACAATATTTGCGACTAACTCCTTCATGATAATACTATACACACCCACAATTTTCCAGATTTTAGAGTCCAGAATTGACTCTCCCTTGCCCATCAGCTATTTAGTGACTTCCATTGTAATAACTCCCTTGAGACTTCTAGAGGTTCTGTATTTACCCCTCTCCAGTTTTAATCACTCATCTCCCAACTAACCTTCTCTGAGTGCCCTCCTCTTGACTCAACGTTGTAAAGAATGCAGCTGACTAAATAAGTGCCACTATGGTATGGATGCCTCACAGGCTTCCTTACCACTTTCAGGTATAGTCATGAATTTATATAAGCTTTTTATAACAAATTATACTGAATAAATTACTACTAATAAACTTCCAACAGAGATAAGCTGAACCTTCTCAGCATCTATTACTTTTTCCATTTACACAACATATGAGGTTGACTGTGTCCATCCATATCTCTCCTCTGGTCCTTTGTGACTAGTGACAGATAACTAGACAGGATTAGGAATACACGTACATGGTGATGCCGTTGCAGAGGGTTTCTTTTCCTTTGTGTAAATATTACTGACATGAATGGAGACCAAACCTGGGCTCTGGGTCTTAAAACTATGAGCTACCCAATTTAATCTAACAAGTGTTACTGATATCAGTTCCAATATTACTGAAGCAGTGTGCTAAAATGGTCTCTTAACAGCTTGAAAAAAATAATATGCCTCCCTAAAAACCTAACTTTTAAATAGGGAGTGACCTAGATACTTAGAAAGATTAGTATTTCATGTGACCTAGATCACAAAGCGGTACTTGATCATAACAGTCTTGGTATATATTGTATTACAGCATAAAAATGAAAATATAAATATTTTTTGTTATTTAACAGCAAAATCCAGAATTGGCAAAACTTCCCATACTCTCCAACAAACTGTCTGACACAGAACACTATAATAAAGAGAAATAACTGTATTTTTTAGGGAAAAATTAGACTTGCATTTCAACTGACTTACTTAAAAATTATTACACCAAGTGCATATTGGTGTGCCCAGTAGGAAACCTTTCACAGGTAAAAATGATTTTGGTTTTATTTTTTAAAGTTTAGCATGGTTTATAAGTATGGGTGATAAAAATATTACTTGAGCAGAAGTATTAAGAAGAAGTTCCCTGTAATTTGCAGCCAAAGTATAGCAAATATACAGCATTATTTGAAGGCAAATAAACAGTGTCATTTGGTTTAAACCTAGGTTAAGAATTACCATTTTATGTAAATCAGCTACTTATTAACTATCTAGAGTAAATGTATTTTCATAATAGAAGTTTTGCTATTTTTCTCTTACATAAATTTAAAAAATAGTTTTTCCCTTTTAGGTCAAAATGTAATTGGGAATGAAATATCTTGGTGACAAACAGTCACATGGGAAAGTGTTCTCAATATATCATTAAGAGCAAAAGCAGGACACATAACTGCATATTCAGTATAATCCCAGTTTTACATATATGAACACACAGTAGGCAGATTAAATAACTAGAATGAAATACAATAAAATGTTAACAATGATTATTACTGGGTGGTGGGATTACAAGTGGTTTTGTTTTTTCTTTATATTTTCTAAATTTTCTACGATGTTTATTACTTTTATAAAAAGTCATAAACAAATATGTAAAAAAACCCTGTAGTCTCAAGGAATGTTAGGAATATCATTTAATCTATAAACATACTCATCCATTGACTCGCCTTTTCAAAAAAAATTTTTTTCTTTTTTTGAGTCGAAGTCTCATTTTGTTGCCCAAGCTGGAGTGCAGTGGCACTCTGCTCACAGCCCCCATAGCCTCAACCTGCTAGGCTCAGGCGATCCTTCACTATCTAAGTCTATGTTTTTGCAGATCTGAGAAGGACTTGTATCATTTGAAATGCATGTTTGTATGGAATTTTCTTTTTGCCATATTCTTGAAAATATTGTTGTTGTGCTATTTGAAACTCACCCCATTCCCTCCCCTTTCTTTTCCTCACTAGTTAGATAACATGAAAAATTTTAATTGGTAGAAGGCTTTGATGAGGTATGCATATATTTTACCCAAATTAAAAGCATGCTCAACTGGTGTCAAAGAGAACCAGGAAAAGTTAGATGCAATATCATTATGTAAAAAAAAAGAAAAAGGAAAAGGAAAAAATAGTAAAAGTAGCAACATTTGTTTATATTTGTGGTAATTTACTTGCTGATGCTACCATTTAAATATGCTATTGTGGACAACCCTGTTGTCTATTACAGAATATTAAATTTATTCCATTGGTGTTGGAGTAGTTTTTTGGTTAACTAAAGTCAATTAAGAATGATATACATGTCAGCTTGGAATTCAATCAAATTTTCACATGAGCACTCCATGTTTTTCTCTTTTTTGATCCCCCCAATACCTTATTATTCCCAACATTTTTCTTTTTATCAAAATCTTATTTTGGTGAGGAAATACCCACTTTAAAAGAAAAAAAGTGCTTACAACACAAAGGCTTAGAAAAAGAAACACTAAGAGAAAGAAATAGATGTTTATTAGTTGGAAATCATGTATTGTCTCTATAAAAATTTAAATAAAAATCTTACAAAAATTCACATTACAATTTGATGTGGTTTTATGGTGATAGTATGTTTCAGAGGTAGTACCAGTAAAATGGGATGCAATCTTGCTAAAAGGAATTGCTTAACAAATTAATGCAAAATAAAATTTCAATGTGGAACAATATATACTCAGTATACACTTTAATGGAACAATCATAATTACATACGCATGAAAATATCACTTTACTCTCTTTTCACCCTTAGCAAATTTACTCTTAATAAAGATTTGTTTTGAGCAATGGTATGTTGACAGTAGGCTCGCAAGTTAGTAGGCTCCTCCAATATATTATTAAGGAGCATAGCTTGGTGAAAAGCATGATACAGAGCTGTCTGCCAAGGATAACTCAAACTTTAAAGAGAAATTTACCCACTTACTCATCATTTAGGTATAATGGTACTGATGACTCTCTTAAAAAGTTAATGTACCAAATTTTTGCCAGTTTAGGACCTAAATGAAATCTAATATATTAAAAAATAGACAATATCCCTGGTATATCATCGTTGTGATGTGGGAAAAGGGTAGGAATTAAAGTTTTCAGAATTTCTTTAAAATATTATCATAAGCTATCAGGCTGAGATGAAACTATCTCCTGGAAATGGGTTGAAGCCTCTCCCCCTCATACATACAAAAAAAGGGCAATGAAGTTAGTTTTAGAGCCCAAAATTATTTTGAATCCACCACTTATGTGTTTTTTCCTAAAAACTTACAAACTGCTGAATATGAAAGTGCCTCACAATAGACATTACTGTCTTTAGAGAAATAGTCTACTGGACATCTTTTGAGGTCTTGGTATCATACAGAGAAGAGAATATGATTGGGCCTCAGCCTTTCTTCTCCAATAATAACAAACATCCCTATCACATGACTGCAATGGCAGTACAAAAGTCCTGATGCTGGTAACTGACCTAACAACAATATATCCCCAGGTTCCATGAAGAGACTAATATTCTTTTAATGTTTTCCTTGCATGTGCTAATTTTCCTATTCTCCAGGGCAACTGCAATTCTCATTTTCTTGTGACTAAGTTTTGCTTGGCTGAAATGAGGAAGGTACTTTCCTCTTTTTAAATACATATTTTGGAAAATAAGCGCTCTTACATATTTCTTGCTTCTAAACCACTTGGCTTTCCTAAGCTTAAAGCAGATATCAACATGTAGTGAAAGAAAAGAAAAAAAGTTTTTTTTCACATTGGCTTCTATTTCCCTGAGAGTTGTTTCAGATAGTATGGTCTGTTTTAATATTGTCAAAGCCCTAAAGAAACACTGGTTGATTTTTATCCCCAACCATGAAGATATTCATAACAGCAGTCATAAGCTGATTGGTTTTCCTGCTCTAAAATTTTTCAAAATCAATTCTAATCTATATGCATGAAAAATATACCTTCTTCATAATATTTTTAAATAACTGACCTTGACATCTTTTTCAGTCTACTATGCATAATTTCAATTGGCTAATTATGATTCTTTTTTTTTTTTCTGGATATGTCTGTTTCTTTTTGTTCCTGCTACAGAACAATCACATTTCCTATTAGAAGTGTTTTAATTCTAATGAAAGTAAAACAAATAATTCTGGTGATGAAACACCAGTGCCAAGACAAAAGAAGTCCTTAATGTACTTTTATGATTTATATAGCTTCTATTTTAACATAATTCTAAACAGAGACAAGAAAATCATCTATGATTCCTCTCAAAATTATAGACAAGGACTCCTAGGAGTCACACCTAACACAGTCTTTATAGTTATTAAAATTTTTACTTAAATAAGTTTTGTTATTATCCCAGAAGTTAACAAGAAATATTCTTTGTGAAGTTTGCAGCTTGCTGAGAAATCCATTGACCAGCATGGTGCCTTTCTTATAGCAGGAGTGCAACCAATTTTTTTTTTTAATTTAGTGGCTAATTGCTGAGGTGTGACAAACACAAGCAATAGTATTGAAAGATGTGGGAAATAATCACCTATCCATATTTTGAAATGAGAACCAAATAAGAAGAAGGGGCTTAAAGTGAAGCAGAAGAAATTAGAGTTGAAAGATAAATTTAATGACTGGGAAGTAGACTCTAGGAGAGACTTGAAGACCTGGAATATGTTCATGCTACTTATGAAATGGTTCCTATATTTGCTGCATATAGTGGGGACTCTGTCTCATGGAGGAATTGGTGTGACTGATAAGCTTAATCCTTAATGACTGAGGTTCTGTTACTTTGTGTTCTTTTCTTTGAATGGAATTCCTCCTGTCAGTAAGGAATACCTAAACACTGACTGCCAAAAAAATATGACTCTCAGCTAAAAGGTAACTTGCCTGACCACTAAAATATTTCTGCTAACAAAGGAATTGTAGCAGTATGGCAGCAATATAAAATCAAACAAATAATTTGACAAAATGAAGGACATTAATGAACCTTAACTAATTATATGGTGTGGGGGGGAGCATTTCAAGGCTAAAGACATTCACGACTGTCTTTCTGGATTTGTAAATTGATATTGGTGAATTTAAAGATCAAAATTGGCTCTAGCTAAACTATTTAAAAATATCTCAAGTGGAAATTTGGCGACCAAACAGCCATTTAGCTACTTCATTAATTTTTTAGGTATAGATAGTAATTTAATCACACAATACAATTCCACATTGCCATATCACAAATATATGACACGGTGAACTTAAGGAGAAACTGACATTTTTCCATCTATGGGTCTTGATAATACCATCCGGTACCTTGGAAAGGAAGATCTGCAAAGAACTGTCTACAGTGTATTGCTATCTGGTACCTACTAGTAGAACAACTGGAAAGCATGCCCATTATAGGTGTGTACTCATAGAATAGTATCTAGGATATTTAAAGGGTTGTGATTTCCAACCAAGTAGTACAGTTTTTAAAAAATATTATACTTGGCTGATTGCTCTGTACAGGCCTCATATGAAAATGAAGTAAATTTTGTGGTAATGTTGAGTGACAAAATAAAGAAAAAACCTCAGTGGCTTACCTTGATTTCCTGTTTCATAAAATGTAAGAACTGAAAAAATATTATGAAGATGGTAAAAAAATTACGAAGATGGTGATAACTTGAAATATTTGTGCAACATTTCATTTAATTCAGTTACATAAATTTAGTAGTAGAGTGTGAATCTTATCAATATTTGTCATTTGCAGTAATGAAGAATTTTCATTAAGACTAATATAATGTTTTATAGCATTTTGTTTCTGTACAGTAATTCAGAATTAACTTTCCATTATGCTTCCCCCCTCCCACAAATATTTGAGTTAGATAATAGAAGAATATCAGTAATTTACAATTACAAACTTGTAATCACATTATTTTTCAATCATCACCTTAAGTCAAATTCTCATAGGGGTTAAAAAATAAATCCTAGATGTTAAATAATATTTTAAAGTATTATCTTTAATTTTCAGTCCACTTTCCTGAGTAAAAGTGAATGTGGATGATAGAAAAAAATTGAGAAATAAGGAAGATGCAATGGCTACAAAAACAAGATTAATCAAACTTTTATCAACTTGACAAGTAATGTTGAAATACCTTTATTTTTGTGTCTCTGAATAAAACTATTGCTAAATTAAGATTCTCCTGTTAAAAAAAAAAACACACAAAACTTCCAGAAATTAGACATAATGCATTTCATGGCTGAACTGCTCAAAATTAAATACAATTTTTTCCAGAGTTCTATCAATTTAGAAAAAAAACAACAAAACTATCAAACAATGCTTTTAAATTTCACATACATTGTTTTTGTATTGTAGCCATTGTATCTTGTGTATCCTTCACAGACTATGTCTGTTTCAACAATGTGTTTTTCCAACTGAGGATTATTGAAACAATAGAATGCAGTTATCTTGAAATGCACACCTGTTATGCAGCCATAAGGCTGTATCATATTTATTCCTCCCACTCTTAAATCACAAACTGTCTGAGGCATTTTTCTCTGATAAAGAAGACACACTGAATGAGGTATCATCAGGCTCCAGCGAGGCATGATTGAACTCCATCTCTTCTAATTCAGGAGGTAAATCTGACAGCAGTGCCTGAGTCAGAAAGATCAATTTTTCTGGATTAGTATGTGGATAGATTTTTTCCCCAGTTTATGATAATAGTTTTAGTCCTCTCATGTTGATTTATTTAAAGAAAAAAATCATTTCTCTTTCACAGTCTTATATGACATATAATAAAAGAAAATTGTTTCATATACTATTAAGGCAGTAACAAAATACTAGATTTTTAAAAAATTTTTGTAAAGAATGTATACTTTGACTTTTTATTTTTCCAAATATAAGTGGCATTATTGTAATAGGCAATTATTCTTTTTTTTTTTTTTTGAGTTGGAGTCTCACTCCATTGCCCAGGCTGGAGTACAGTGGCATACTCATTGCTAACAAGCAAGTAATATAAATTATATATCCAAATTTTTAGATTCAAAGACATTCAAGGTTAGAGTGTAATGATATTGCATGTATTTTCTTATTATCTTTTGAATCAAGTTAAAACTCCTTACCTAACATTTGATGCTTTCTATGAACCTATTCCACATTCATTCTTTGCTTCTCTGGGAAATAGTTATTAAATACTCACTATATGCAAGGTATTCCATGAAATAATATACGTGTCTTTTAAGTTTTTATACATATTATTATTTTTATTTAGAAAAGGTGTTGCTTTTTCTTTTGTCGATTCATATTCTATTAATTCTCTGAATCTATGTTAGGTCTTGTTCCATGAGCTCCCTTAGAAAACTCAGAGAACTGGATAAAAAACATGTGGTGCATATACATGATGGAATATTATGCAGCCATAAAGAAGGACAAAACTATGAACTTCACAGCAACTTGGATGGGCTTAGAGGCTATAATACTGAGTGATCTATTGCAGAAACAAAAAACTGAGTATCACATGTTCTCACTCATAAGCGGACCTTGAACAATTATTGGAACACTATAAGAAAGGGGTTGGCAGTAGTGGGAAGCTGCTGGGGGAGGGCATACATAACTCATCAACAAGGGTGCCTGCATAATTAACATTTGTAAACCTAATCCTGAAGTGTACCACACATACTCAAAATAAAAAATTAAATAAAAAATAAGAAAAAGAACAAAAACCACACAAATACTAGATGTTGAGTGTATGGATTATATAGAGTGGAACCCTGTACAAAGGGGAAATCAGAAGGGAAATGCGTAACTGTTTTGAGTCAAGTGCTTTGAAGTATTTGATGTAAGTGATTTTCATACCAGTTTTGAGTCACTGATCACTGCTAAAGGGTCTTAAAATTGTGTTCTTTATTAAAATATTCATGCCAGTTATGCTATCTTTTAGAGATAGTCACATTTCACAAAAGAGTATTCTGCTCTTCAGCGGGTGAATGAACTTAGCAGTTAGGAAAAAAGTTTAGCTATTCTGCTTTAGCCTAAATTCTAATAACTTAAAAAGACCAAGTGATTTTTTTTTCTTTCTTTAACTATGTGCATATCTATAGATGACTAAACACCTACTAGGCACAGCTGAACCAGTGGATCTAGCTGTAGAAATGATGAATCTGGAGGGCTGCTCATTTCTCTGCTGTAGTAATCAGGTTAAGTCAAGAACCATGGACTAATTGCCATGGTCTAATTGTTTCATCTGGAGTTGTAGAACATATATCTATACTGGAAAAATAAAAGATGAATCAAGTTGTATGTGGCTGACAGTGCTGATGCTCACTTAGCCATACGAAATTCTGAATTATATGATTGACTTGCTGCTTTCAATACTAAAAATAATGTAGCATATCTGGTAATTTTTAGATAGCATTACTTGTAGTGTGGGCTTTGGGTGCAGTGGTAAACAAGGACCAAGGGAACAGGAACAAATGAAAGTTTGCCACTACCCAATTAAAGAACAGAAGATAAGGCATGTTGGAGAACATATAAAATCCATTGTTGAAAAATAAGACAATATTCTCCTATTCTTTTTATGAAAATGAATGACAGCTACAAATCCTATATTTTTGCCTTGTGGCACAGAGGCGAGATAAAAAGTTTCTCTTTTCTTTGTCAGGCTGTGTACGGAAAGACTAACTCCTATTTGGGGGAATGCTGTTGTTTACTTTCTATGATTAAATTGCACATGAACTTCTTGTTGAAGCAGAGCATTTACACAGTAAGGTAACCTAAAGGTACTACATGCTTTTTAAGGTGCTGGCTTGCAGAAATAAGGCACAGGGCCATTTTCTTCTAGAACAGTGGTTTACCACTAACCCAGTCCAAGTGCAATGGAGCCTTTGCTGACATTTGCTGATCAGTCTACGAGAAGTACATCACTGGATTTAGTTCACTTTGCAATTTTGAAGATGCCATATTAAAGGGGGAAAAGTGTTCAAACTAACACTCACTGAACTTATGTTTAGAGTCAGAAAGTCAAGTGGATGAGGAGGTTTAATGATAGAATATCGGGGAGACCTGCAAATCAGAGAAACACTATTACTTATTTCTTTATCATTGCACTACATGTGGTTGACTGACTAAAATGAATGTAGTAAGAAATATAAAACATTAATATGTGAAGCAGTATAGGACACTACTAATATATAATGTTCATTTGTAATTCTTCTTTTAATATTTCACTTGATTGCAACATTGATACATCTAACAAATTTTAGGATTATGCCAATTGTTGGAGTTGCCTTTTTCATAGATATTAAAGTAAACATAATTAACTTTATTACAGGTTCTTCATAAATGATAACTATCTTCAAATTCTGACCTAGTGTATTAGTCTTCCCAAGAGATAAAAGCATTTCCCAAGTATACAATTAGTTTCTGTAACACTTACTGTAGGACCTAGAGTATGAAATCCAAGTACTGTAGCATTAATAATTCTTATCCTCTTTGCAAAGTGGAGAAATAGAAATTCACGAAAGGTAATTGACCTGACTAGGATCATACAGTGAATTATCAGGGGAAGAAAGATCGTAACTAATGACTTAGTACAATGCTGGCAACATAATTTTGGTTTTAAAATGGCAACTGATTTAACAAGAAATACAATCTTTAGGTAATCTAATGTTTCTGTCAGAGAGTGTCATATTTTTTTCCAAACTCTAGACTTTGCTTTTGGACCAAAATATTCTGAAGACTACTCATCACAATTTACCCAAATCAAGATGAATGGAAAAACACAGAAGATGATTTTTAAATGAAAAACCAGTGACACAATAGTTCTCTTCTATTAGGTAGAACAAAAAATATTTCCTTGTAGAATAAACCTCTAAGTATTTAATAATGTAAAGGCCAGTAGTGTAATAAATCACCTGGATAACTTTTGAGGACTACTACTGATGTCCTCCATATTTTGAAACCATATTTTGAGGTTTATTATACCCAATCTCAACTATGGAAATCAGAAATTTCTATTTGGGATGCTAATTACATTGGCTATGATGTTCAGTACAATTTTCGTATCACTTTTTTCAGCCAATTTTTGTTCATATCTTAATTTATTAGTCCTGTACCAGAGGAAAAGTAGAAGAGAATGATAAAAAATAATACACAGCCGGGCACAGTGGATCATGTTTGTAATACCAGCACATTGGAAGGCTGAGGTAAGAGGATTGCCTAAACTCAGTGGCTCGAGACCAGCCTGGGCAACTTGGCAAGACCTTGTCTCTACAAAATATCAAAAAATTAATGGGGCATGGTGGCACATGCCTGTAGTTCCAGCTACTTGGAAGACTAAGGTGGAAGGATCACCTGAGCACAGCAGGTCGAGGCTGTGGTGGCCATGAACATGCCACTTCACTTCTGCCTAGGCAACAGAATGAAAATTCAACTAAAAAAAATGATAATAAAATAAAATAAAAAATACACATTGGTTAACTTTTCTTATTTGTTACTGGTCGTGGGGAAAGAACCAAGCCAAAGATGGGTTAGAATTAGAAAATAAAATGGAACCTGTGTGTTATTCTTAGTTGTCAAGAAACATAGATAACTGCTAGTTAGTTGGTCATATAACATTTAGTTGAAAATCATGCTATGACTTTTGAGACTCAGACCATACTCCAAGTTATTTTTATTGGTTGGATCTTATTTTGTTTTATTTTTACAGTTACTCAAAATTTATAACACCTGTGAGACCATGTTCAAAACTATAACTATTATTCATTAAAAATGTTTATTTTAGGTTCCTAAAAAAATAAACATTTTCAATATGTCATGGAATATGCATAACTCACATATTAAAGCAATGTTCCTAAATAAAGTTTGCAAGGGTAACTGAAAGCTACTATTTTGAGATGTCTGTGATGGGGGGAGGGAACTGAAGGAGCAAAATTCATGAATGGACACATACTATACACGCTGGTTTGAGTCTCATGGGTAAATTCTTTTGGTTTAAATTTTGTTGTTTAGGCCTTCAGTAAAATTTATAAAAACTTTTTTCTAGCCGGGCTCAGTGGCTCAGCCTGTAATCCCGCATCTTTGGGAGGTTGAGGTGAGTGAATTGCCTGAGCCCGCGGGTTCGAGACCCTCCTGGACAACTTGGTGAGACCTCATCTCTACAATAAATCAAAAATCAGCCGGGCATAGTAGCGCATGCCTGTAGTTCCAGCTACTCGGAAGACTGAGGCGGAAGGATTGTTGGAGCCCAGCAGGTCAAGGTTGCGGTGGCCGGGAGTGGCCACTGCACTCCAGTCTGAGAGACAGAGTGAGACTCCAACTCAAAAACAAAAAACAAAAAAAATTTTCTTTGAAAAAATGGGAGACATAGGATGCTATGACTCTAATTTTTTTCCTCTGGAGACGTTTGGAATGGCCTATGCCCATACAGTATTTCTTGGATATAAGCAATGGATTTTTGTACTCCAGAAATTTCTTGATAAATAAAAACCTTTGAAACTGCTTCCTAAATAATGGTTATCTGTATTTCACACTACTTACATAAAGCTTCTCTGACCAATATCAGTGTGGTGACAAACCACTTAAAGGCAAATTTGGTATCATTTTGTACTAAATGAAACATTTATTGTAATTCTATAATTCTTTTTGGCATAACTGAAACAGTATTATAAAGATTTTGCATGAAAATATGAGATAGAATGTAATTTGGGAGGAATCTGTTGACAAAAATCCACAGCAATAAACAAAAGACATTACATTTCATTTTTGGAAGAGAAGACTCAAACACTATTAAAATTGAAAAATGGTAAGTGATGCTCTGTGGTCACAAATAATGTCACAAAGTAATTTTATATTTTCTTAGTGATGAGCAATATGTTATAGATTAGAAGATATCCAAACATTTGTGAACTCTGGGGGTGGCAGGAAATGAAGATGTAGAAGAAAGACTAATACATGCTTTAACTCTTTCATTCACAAATGGTCCCAAAACACATGCCTTTCTAGTTAGGGTAGCCCCATATCTACCAAAATTTTAAGAAATTTCTCGTAAAATAATTTAAAAATTGTTTTCCCCACTTAAAGTTTTGTCTGGAATTAGTAATCCATGTTAAGCAGTTATCTTGATTTTCTACTAAAGCAGCACAAAAATCTGAACATTTATTTTCAAGAAAACTGCTTAAAAAGGACATGAAATAACAAACACTTCCTCCATGCCAAGCAGAAATAAAATTTAAAGATGAAATGATATAAAAAATCCAAATATGACATGCAAATTTTCAACATCATACACTGCAGTTTACTAGTCTCTTTTGGAACTTACCTTCTGTTGTTCCTTATCATCAGCTTTCATAGCTAGTATCAAGCTTCTAACAAAAGTCTGAAGTTTAAAGTATTTTTGCTTTTGAATCTCTAGCTCATTTTCAATGAATCTAACTTCTTCATTCTGAAGGAGAATACATTAAAACAATGCAATTACCTTCTGTAAACCTTTGACTGCTTGATGCAGTCAAAACTTTAAATGTTTGATGCACAAAAAAATTCCAGAAGACATAAAAGAATTTAAAGCATAAAAAAGTTATTCTGTTACTCAAAGATTGCCTTTTAAGCAAATAACCAACAGAAAACAATTTTCAATGTTAAAAATTCAATCAAATAAATTCCAGGAAGAAAAAGACCAAGAAGCAGCTCCCTTGTTGGAAAGACTGCTCTTGTATCAAACATAAATAGTATTTAGATTAGGATTAAGAGTGGAGTCCATTGACTCCAAGAACAATAGTAGATGCAGTAATATTGAATGTACCACTCAGCAAGTCAAATACTGATAATTGAAAAGGCTATGTTATACCAAAGATGGACTGAAATTACTAAGACGTTTTTAAGTAGTTTACTGAGCCCTTCACACTTAAGTCAGAATTTATTATTCAGAAAATATCTTCAAATGTACCACAGTGTACCACTAATGTGAGACCCAATTTATCTTCTCAATGCTTGCTAGTTGTGTAATAAAACAAACAATCAACCACTGGACTAAAATTTAGGAGTACTAGGACTACTGATAACTTTATAAACTTGGATGGGCCAACTAACTTCTCTGTGACTCTGTTTACTCATCAGTAAAATGGATATTATACTGGTATTCATTGACAGTTTTAGCTTTGAGGGTTATACAGCTCTAATAAGATAATAGCTATAGATGTACTCTGAATAGATTTACAGTTGAAGCTACAGTAATCAAGGAAGTGTGATATTGGCGTAAGAGTAGACATATAGATCAATGGAACAGAATAGAGAGACCAGAAATAAATCTACACATATATGGTTGATTGATTTTCAGGCAATTCAATGAACAAAGAAAGTATAGTCTTTTAACAAACAGCAATGGAACAAATATAAATCACATGTTAAAAAAAAAATCAACCCTTACCTTACATCATAGACAAAATGTAATTAAACATGCTTTACCAAATTAAGTGTAAAACCTAACACTATATAACTTCTAGAGGAAAACAAGAGAAAATCTTTGTGATTTTGGGTTTAGTCAAAAATTTAAATTAGAACACAAAAAATATGACACTTAAAAGAAGAAAAATTTCTTTAAAATAAACTTAGTTTTTAAAAGACACTGTAAAGAAAATAAGAATACATGCTACATATCGGGAAAAAATATTTGCAGATTACATATCTGAAAAAAGACTTGTATACAGAATACATTAAAATCTCTTACAACCCAATTACAAGGCCAGCAACAGAGTAAGAAGCAGGCAAAATATTGAACACACTCCATCAGAGAAGATGTCAGAATGACCAACAGGTGTGTGAAAAAAATGCTTAATATCATTTGTCATTAAGGAAATGCAAATTAAAAACACAATGAGATACTAGTACTGACATACTACAATGGTTACATTTAAGGAGATTGACAATACCAGGTGCTGACAAGAATGTGGAACACAATGCATACTTTATTGGTGGGAGTGTAATATGGTAAAGCCACTTTGGAAAATATTTTGGCAATTTCTTATACAATTAAGCATACTCTTTCTTACCACGTGACTCAGAAATCCTACTCTTAGGTATTTAGCCAAAAGAACTAAAAGCACATGTACTTGAAAAAGACCTATACATGAATATTTATAGCAGATGTATTCATAGTAACCCCAACTTGGAAACAGCCCAAGCTTTCATTAGCAGATAGATAAACAAACTGTGGTGGTGTTTACACAACCATGTCCACTTGTCAAAATTCATTTAACTGTATATATAAAGAGGTGAATTTTACTGTATGGAAATTATACATCAATAAACCTGGTTAAAAATTAAAATAACTCAAATAAAAATAACACTTTTTCTTTTTAACAAAGGCTTTGTACTCTTTGACCATCATCATTTCTTTCCCCACCCTTCTCCTAGCCTCTGGTAATCTCCATTCTACTCTCTGCTTTTTTGGGTTTGATTGTTTTAGATTCCACATGTAAGTCAGATCATGAGATATTTATCTTTCTTTGCCTGGCTTATT
Source organism: Carlito syrichta (assembly GCF_000164805.1). Lineage (NCBI taxonomy): Eukaryota > Metazoa > Chordata > Mammalia > Primates > Tarsiidae > Carlito > Carlito syrichta. Next base: position 52,055 of record NW_007253088.1, read on the forward strand.
TCACTTAGCATAATGTTCTCCAATTTCATCCAGGTTTTTGCAAATCATAACATTTCTTTTTTAAAAAGCTGAATAAGCCATTGTCTTGAGGAGCTATGGTTTGGTCATATGCTCTTTGGGCTATGGCCAGGCGATGTTTTCTTAAGCTTTGGCCCCCTCCCCTGCCTTGGGGATTTGAATCTCTTCTTTCTCACTCTTTCTCTCTAATTTACCTTTTAAATAAATTGTATTTTTTAATCTAAAAAAAAACTGAATAGTATGCATGGTGAATATAGTAAATAATAATGTATTGTACATTTCAAAATTGCTAAAAGCATAAATTTAAAATGTTCTCATCACAAATATGATAAATATTTCAAGTGATGGCTGTGTTAATTAGTTTCATTTAATTATTCCATATTGTATTCATAAATCATAATATCACTTTACACCCTACAAATATACACAACTACAATTTGTAAATTTACAATAAAAAATAAAAATTGCTAAAAATAAATAATAAGCCAGCTCCCTTGCCAAAAACCATTAAAGTAGGCTATGAATATTCTCTGAACTTGAAGAATTGGTCTCAAAGAACATAGCAGGACTTTTAATAACATTTGTTCAAAAAACTGCATAAAATATATTACAATTAGTTGATTTTATGGGTATTTTTGTTGTTTCAATTGAGAGGTTGCTGCTGTATTAATTAAATTTGGTATGTGAACTTGTTTACTACATTGTTTATTTTATCAGCTCAGTTGAGAAATTATTTTCTTTGGTAAAACTGTTTCCTTTCAGAACATTTAATATCAAGTGACTTATCTGCACAAACTGAATTCCTTATCCAGAGGCATTCTATAATAAGTAAGCATTATAATAAAATTCAGTATGTTCCCGCCATAATACATTTTACTAATTTTAAACTTTGCTTTTATTAGTATTCATTGACTGAACAATAGTATTAGTAAAGTGCTGACCAAGAAGTCTTTTCAAATACAGGTGATTTGAATGCACAGTCATTAATTCACATTTGCAAAAGCCACAAAGAAGCATTTTTCATTATACAGCTCTCCAATTCTTCATGCAAATATTTCTTTTTCTGAGTAGTTATGCAATATTTGAAAAATATAAATAGCTTTATGATAATTTAATATTGCAGGCATTTTCTTGTCAGAGCTGGTTTTTACAAGTCTATTAAACACTTCCAATATAGGGAGTAATTTATTGTGTACTTTAGAGATTTTCTAAGTAAATCAAACGTGTGTGAGAGGAACTAGTAAGATAACACCAGTTTCCAAGTTTCACATAACAAGATCTAGCTCATTTTTCTTGTTAAAACCTTCCCTTTCTTTCCCAGTAAGCTTTGTCAATTCTTTTCAAGATGATTGTAGGGAGAACTCATTCCCATATGGACTAGAACTTAGAACTTTGATCTCTGAACAGGCTATTAATGGCTGCCAGGCCTGCGGTGCTATTTTATGATATAGCTACTTACTTCAGATACTGAGCTTATCAACTTGTCTCATAAGAAATTGGGATAAGTTAGAACTCCTACCATTATGGATTTCTACTGATGTATATCAATCAGAGACTCCACTATGCCCCAACTTAGTATTGATGGTTGCATAGTAATAATTATCAAATATACCATAGAAAACATTCTTTCAGTTTGCTACAATACATCCCAAGAATGAGAAATTGTTTAATTCAGTGTGGGAAAAAATCTTATAACAATCCTGATCCTGGTCTTAATTGATTTTATATAAATGAACACTTGCATAATAGTATTAAGTTTTTTCCCAAAGATAAGTTAATTCATTTGTTCACTCACTCAGCAACTACTGTTGCTACTGAATAAATATGTGCTAGCCCCTCAAGCAGGTAACACAGATGCATAAGGTAAGTCTCTGCCCTCAAGAAGTTTATAATTAATATATCTTCATGTGCTGCCTCACGATATTTTGGTCAATCACATACCACATATAATGACAATGGTCCCATAAGATTATAATGGAGCTGAAAAATTCCTATTGACTTGTGCTGTCATAGCCATCCTAATATAGTTGTGCAACACATTATATTTTCTATGTTTGGACACACAAATAATTACCATTGTGTTCCAATTGCCTATAATATTTAGTATAGTCACATACTATACAGGTTTGTAACCTGGAAGCAATAGGCTATACCATAAATTCTAGTTTTGGGTAATTACACTCTATGATGTTTGCACAATGATGAAATTACCTAACAATGCATTTCTAAGAGCGTACCCTCATCATTAAAATGATGCATGGTGGTACTTTAAAAATCAACAGTGATTTTCATCTCAAACAAGGAACAGTAGTATGTATATACAAATAAAGTACAATAGTTTGAAAGGAGATAAAATTTATAAGCTGTTAAGGTTGTTTTAAACCAACGTCCTGAAATCAGCAATGAGAACTGCTATTTAAGGTTTCACATTCCCTTCTTTAAGAATTAAAGTAACAGAGTACACATATGAGGTAACTGAAATATCATAAAATAATGATTATAAAAAATATATTTTCTATATAGGTGCTGACTTTTGAGAGTTAAAGAAAATAACTTTACTTGGGATGGTGATATGTTATAAAGGACATACCTAATAGGATAGTGAAGGACTCCTTGTTTCCACAGCATTGACCACAATGGAAAACACTGGATTATTAAATGCCTTTCTGAGTTCAGTGAAAATGTTAATTAACATTTCTGAATTGGAAACTGCTTTGTTCTGCCCTAATCTTCAGCTTCAAATCTTTTCAAGTGGGGTGTCAATTCAGAGGGGAGAGGTCTTGGAAAGAATTCCCTGAGCCTTCAGCCAAACCCTATCGAAGCTGTTTGAGGGTGTTAAGTGGAGCACACTTAATAGCTGTGCAATCCAGTCCTCTCATCTGTAGTTTCCACAGCCTGTGCCAAGTGGTGGTCTGAAGAGTCATTTAATCCCGAACTGGGCATTTAGAAATATTATATGACTATGTAGGAGAGATTAGCATGATCTCTTATACTTCACAACCAACAACTTTATAATTAAAAATACAGTGCTAGTTAAAAATATAGTTGAAATACAGGACTGTCTAGTATTATTTGACCAAATAACAAATACATTTCAAAAGATAATTTCCTTTTGTGTTTACAATGCTCAAAATTTTAAAACTTGACATGTTATAAACATCTGGAAAACAAAATCTGTTAAATGGCATAAATTTCAATTACAGTAAAACGGAAAAGATTTTTGAGAAAATGACAGCTGTTGTCTTTTCTGACTGAATATTATTTTCTGCCAATGTTTTAAAATTGCTAGTCTCTCCTATGAATGTTAATGGTATTCCATAACAAGAACTTTTGTGTATGGAAAGTAGGATAGTGGCCAAAATTTTAGAAGGCTCCAAAGTAAGATAAGATACTGTTTAACAAAGGAACAGCATTTACACATCTATGTAGAAAACATATTGACATACAGACTGATAGAATATGTCAAAATTTAATAAAAACAAAATTATGTATGGCACCTTGTCAAAGTAAGCCTTTTAGCTTAGTAATGAGTGACATTAAGAAAAGGTCATCTGTATTCATATTAATTCAATATTTGCTTTGGGAATTGTTTTCAAACTTCTCCTAGAACAGGTATATTATTATATTTTAAAATGGTCTATAGAAGAAATTGAAATTCAGGATAAAATTAGCAAGGGCCACTGAGAGACATCTCCCCTTTACCATCACTTAAAAAGGAACATTGGCTTTAGAGGGACTTTATCATAAATTTCATATTAACCACAACTGTGCACTATCCTAACTTGCCATACACCATCAATACTAACTTTTCTTGGCAAACTCTGCTTAAAAATAATAAACTAGCCAGCAATATTGAAATGTCCAGCACTGTGATTGATATTCAAGTTGTCTGAGAGAATCAATGTGGAGTCCCAGAATTCTTCACTTATCAAGGCAGAATAATATAGGTACTCTAAAAGTCTGCTTCATTTAATACTTTCTCTTAATGAATTCAGAATTTTAAATCATTTACCTTATAATCCAAGAGAGAATTCACTTGCTCTACTTCGGAATTACTTATCATGTCACTTTCTTCATCATCAATAATTTCTATTTTCTGTAACATAAATAGAGAAGTTTTCACGAATATATTTCAGTTGATTATCATTGCACTCAACAATGTATAGAACATATGCATTCAATATTCAAGTTATCTAGTATAGGTTATCTGGAATAAACTCTGATAACTGACTGACTTGTCAGTGTTACACACATTGTGTGTCTGAGCCACCTCTCGCTACCTTTAAGTGATGACTCTTAGTAAATTAAAAGATACTTTAATACTATTTAAGATAGAAATCTCCTTTTCACAGTATTACTTAAAAAATAAGCATTCAAGCTTTGTTTAAATAGTGCCTGACAGGGAACTTGCTTCCTGTAAAGGTAGTATATTTTAATGGTAAGTATATATAATTAATAAGAATGTCAGCCGGGCTCGGTGGCTCAGCCTGTAATCCCGTGCCTTTGGGAGGCTGAGGTGAGTGGATTGCCTGAGCCCGCGGGTTCGAGACGCGCCTGGGCAACTTGGCGAGACCTCATCTCTACAATAAATCAAAAAATTAGCCCGTAGTGGTAGCGCGCGCCTGTAATTCCAGCTACTCGGAAGGTTGAGGCGGAAGGATTGCCGGAGCCCAGCAGGCGAGGCTGCGGTGGCCGGGAGCGGCCACTGCACTCCAGTCTGGGTGACAGAGTGAGACTCCAACTCAAAAAAAAAAAAAAAAGAATGTCTTTCTTTTTTAAATCCTACATCCCTCTTTGCAACTTCTAAAATAAAATGTCAACATATGACATATATTCTTAAGTCAAATATAATGTTTAACAGAAATACATATTTGCTGCACTCCATTAGGTAGACAATTAATTGGAAGCATACATATATGATGTAATCATAAAAATTGCATGGTGATGTGTTTCCTTCACTTGACAGTAATGCTAGGAATGAGGAACAGGAAGAGAGAAAGAAAGGGCTGTGTGTGTGTGTGTGTGTGTGTGTGTGTGTGTGTGTGTGTGAGAGAGAGAGAGAGAGAGAGAGAGAGAGAGAGAGAGAGAGAGAGAGAAATAGAGAGACTAAGAGAGAGAGAGAGATAGAGATTGAGAGAGACATCTGCCCTTAGCTGTAGAATTAAGGTACAGCATAGCTTGTACAGTATCTTGCCCACAGTAGGTACTAATTAAACAAATGTCAAAAGAATGAACAAAACAGCTCAGTGTTGATTAAAAGAATGACCAATAAGCTCCAACCATAGGGGTAAAGCCAGTTCTGTAATCATGTAACCTTTTTTAAAAAGCAAAAACAAAAGATATAAATAAAATCAACCTTAATTTTTTCTTTTGCATGTAAATTACACAGTTAAGATAAAACATCTTTAAATATTTAAACACTGTCAACCCCCAAAAAATTTTAAGGGGAAAAGCTAAGCTAGAGTTAGTCACTAGATAGTCTTTTAAGAACGAGCACACAATTGGAAACATGTAGTCGGCACAATTTGAAATCAGACTTCCTACCCAGCAGCATATATGGTGATTATAAGTCACAAACAAACATGGAATGATCATATTTGAAATATTGCCTACAAGGATACGATACCATTAAAGGGTTTGTGACCTGCACGTTTCTGAGTCAGGAAGACAGCTGTAAAGAAATTGCTTTCTACTGCTGCCTGGATATGAATCTAATGTTTTATTTTCCATTATACTTACAATAAACTTGGAGTTTAATTGTGTTGGCTTTCCTTAAACCTCAGATTTGATTTTTTGTGTGTGTTTTTTACATTTTCTACCTATTTGAATTAGTTCTGGGGAAAAGAAGTTAGGTAATTCAGGGATGAAAGTACCAAAGTCCACTGTATAGATTTGTGCACATAAATAGGTTTTATATGTCTGTGTAATTTGTCATCTATGAATAATTGGGGGCACTCACACGTTGCAGGCAAAGTGGATCAACCTTGAAAAGTTTGAAATTTTGTCTCTAAAAATCAATTGCTCTTGAAAAATTAGGTGCCCTAATAACTACGAGTCATCCAAGCCATGACTTCATTTGTTATCTTCAAATGTCTGCTACAAGGAAGATTCTATGTAGAGAAATTCAGGCTAAAAATGAGCATGTCTTTAAAGAAAAAGAAATCTCAATTTGTAAATAATTATACATAACTTGTGCACTATAACTCAAATCTATAGCGGGAGATTATTATTTGGTGGAATTTAAGATTAGCACAATTCATAATTGTAGAAAAAGGTATTATTAGCTACTTGAGGAAAACACGACTTTGCTTCAAAAATCAAAGCTTTTTTTTCATATACTTGTTGAACTTAGTGTTAGAAGGATAAAACATGGACTTCAACCAGAACTCAAATCAATAAAATGCAATCCTAAACTATATTCTGCATGTGGAAAACATTGCTGTATATTGTTGATGTTTAACAAAAATATAGCAAAACTGTATTTTATGTGCTCAAGTTTTTTTAAAGAGTTGTGGAAAGTTTATAGTATCCAATGAACAATGTTTATAATGGAAACCAGGGTAAATCTTGAAATCACAGACATTTTGCAACAGACAGATCCATTGCAGGGCCCATTTTTAAATGGTTGCAATAAGGCATAGAATAGTTATTCACAAGCAAAAACAAAAGCACAATGACATTCCCTTTAATCTCTTACTTTAGTTTAATACTATCTTTAGTCTAGTATTACTTGATGGGGTCAGAATATTAACAGATGCTGCTAAAACAGCTGCTTAGAAAACTTCACTATATGTTTACATTTTCATACAACCCAGTTTATTCCACACATAGCCTGCCTCTGTAATTCAAACTCTTAATATTGTCTTACTTCCTTAACTGATTTTAAAGATGACTAATGGTGTTCAATTTAACTAGAAAGAAGAACAGGTTTCAAACACAGAATATATAGGTGTGGTATGAACAGAGAACTCAGAGTCAGAAATACATGTATCCAAGTGCCAGAACTAACAAAGATATCCTTTATGATCTCAGACTAAAGTCTGTTTTAGTTCTGCCATTTGTCAAATGAGAAAAAAAAAAATCTGCTCTTTGCTAAATGTGTTGAAGAAAAATAGATTGTTATGTATAAAATGTCATATATGTACTAAGTATTAGGTTTTTATATTGCAACTCTCCTCAATAAAAAAATTAGAGTTATACATGATAGCATTCTACATTTCATTTACTAAACCCTCAAAGATATAAAATTTCATTGGGAAAAGCTGTATTTGGTTTGTGAAGTAGAGCAAGACATTATTCTGACAAGACTGACCAACTGGAAACATGTCCTTGACATCCATCACATAATGAGGAAAAATTTCAAACTGTACATACCACATTATCTGCAGATACTGCATGGTGGTCCTCCTCCTTATGAGCCCTTGCCTCATTTGAAACAACTTCATTGGGCTCTTCTATAGAAAAAAAAAAAAGGCCATCATTTCATTTTTCATTCTTCAAGCCTTTATGGAGAACACTTTTTTCAAGATCATTTAAATAATTTCTGTATTGTGAAAAAACGTACACATGCTTTGACGAGTAATTCTACATCAAACCATGTATTCTGAGATAATAAGCATGGATGGCGGCAAATACAAGCATAGTCACTATTGTATTATTTATAATTGCAAAAAATGGATGAAACCTGTATCTGATACAGAGACCTGCTAATGTAGGTCCATATTGTCACAGCCCCTAGACAAGGGCATGGCAAGGGCTCAAGCACTCCTGTACGTTCCTGAACAATATTCCTGAGAACTAATAAAAGGTGTGCTTCTCCTTATCTCCTATGCACTCCCAGTAAGTAGCTTCAGGGCATCCTCAACTTCCCTGTAGTCTATGCCCAGTCGACTGAAAGATGCAAATTCCCATTTACTCTCTTTTTCTGAGTGGTCACAAATTTGAATAATATAGTATCAATGTAATCATAAGCCTTGTGACTTGTATAACTTTTGTATCAATGTGATCATCAGTTTTGTGATTTGTATAACTTTTGCATAATGCATGATGTCTTAGGCCTTGTAAACTCCCTTTACGCGATGGTAAGCTTGATTTATGCTTCTGCTGGGCCCTATTGATAAAAGCTATGAGATAACTTTGATACCTGGCACCAGGAAGTTTGGACCAAAAAATGTCACTGTAGATAAATGTGGCTGAAATCCAAATTCTATACAATGCTCTGCTGGTCACGTGGCTAATGCATAGGTACTAACAACTCTGGACTTATAAAAGTAAACTGTAAAAGCCTGGAGGGTGAGCAGAACCATTTTAGAAAGACCTCGAGTCTGGCTCTGCTCCCTCCATTTCCCTGCCCCTTTGATTTACTGGTATCAAGGAGAGCAGCCATGTGTTACGGGGACCATAGCATATCTTTAACAATGGAGGATTGGGAGAACTCATTTAGGCTATCCCTATAATAAATATTATGAAGCCACTAAAAATGAAGTCGATATAGTTAATAACAAAGAAAATATTAATGGTCTACTGAAAAGTGAAGTGAAGGTAGTAAAATTTACTGTGTGGGTATATATAATCTTATTTTTGTTAAAAAAAGTATAAATTTTATAAAGATTAGCACCATTTATAACAAAGCATTGCCATTATTATTTCTGGATGGCATTATTCATAAATTTTATTCAGAATTGGTATTGTTGCTTATTTGTATTTAAACATGTTTCTACAATGAATATGCATTGTTCATTCTAATAGGAAAAAATTATAAAAATAATTTTCAAATACGTGATATAAAACCATAAATACAGCACATTTCCAATTTTGTAAAATGGTGTGTGCATGCGAATGTATGTATACACACACACACACACACACACACTCTCCTGTATATATGCAAAGAGGAAACATGGTAAAAATATTCCCCCACTCTTATTTTTAGAAGGGTTATCACCGAGAGGTAGAATTATTTATATTTTTTATTGTATTTTCCAGTATTTTCTACAATGAACGTATGTTCCTTTTCTGATCAAAAGTCAATATTCTAATAATGAGAAAATACATAAAATAAATCAATTTAGAAAACCAGTCTAATGAAAAGCTCTCTGAGCTGATCTAGAGGAAGTGCCTGGTTCAAGGCATAGGGTGTCTGTGTATATAATCTCCTCTTTCTTAGATTACTCTCACCTATAAGCCTTAGAAAAACCGGGCAGCTTTCCTCTCTCTTTTTCTGCACTGCCTTGTCATGGAGCTTATTTGGATAAATACTAGTGGAATTTCTCAGTCTTTTGGTAAATGACATTTTATTTCACCTTAGAAAGTAGAACAAAAATATTTAGTAATCTTCCTAAGACTTTTTCCAATCCATTCCCTCCCAGGGAAAGACATAAAAGAGTGCCTTGTATGAGCATAAGAAGATGATTATAAGGAAAATAGGGTTGATCCAGGAACTTACATAATAGAATATAGAGGATAAAATATTAAAATCCAGAAAAACCTTACCGGAATTTTAATTCAAGATCCACTATAAATTCAATTCAAATACGTTTCTATTTCACTAGATTTTCAAAATATTTTATTATGTATATTTAAGGTATGCAACATGATGTTATAATACATACATAGTAAAATGATTTCTATAGTAAAACAAATTAGCATATCATTCTCAGAGTTAACCATTCTCTTCTACAAGAGCAGCTATAATATACCCATTAAGCAAAAATTCTGAATGCAGTACACTATTAGTAATTGTAATACTCATGTTGTACATTAGATCTTTTCACTTATTCATCTTACATATTTGCTATTTGTGTATCCTTTGACTTAGATGCTCCCATTTTCTCACTCTCATCCTAGTAACCACTATTTTATTCTCTATCTCTATATATTTGGGTTTTTTCTCTCTTGCCCTTTGCCACAACATGGATAGACCCAGAGAGCATTATGTAAAGTGAAATAAGCTGGATACAGAAAGGAAATTATAACATGATCTCATTTACATGTGGAATAAAAATATGTCAATTTAAAATTTTAAGAAGAATGGTTCCTAGACAGAGGAAAGTTGAGTTACTTATTTTGTAGACATTTCAATTTACAGACATTTCAATTCCTATGTAATTGGCAACAAAATGAAATTGATACAGAGACCTGCTAATGTCTATCCATATTGTCACAGCACCTAGAGAAGAACATAGCAAGGGTTTGAGTACTCCTGTGTATTACTGAGCATATCACTGAGAGGCCCCTTATCTCCTGTGCATTCCCAGTAAGTAGCTTCAGGGGATCCTTAACTTCCCTATAGTCTATGCCCAATCAACTGAAAGATGCAAATCCCCATTTACTCTCTTTTTCTGAGTGGTTATAAGTTTGAATAAAATAGTATCAATGTAATCATCAGCCTTGTGACTTGTATAACTGTTGTATCAATGTAATCATAAGTTTTGTGATATATATATAACTTTTACATAACGCATGATGTCTTAGGCCTTGTAAACTCCCTTCACACTATGGCAAGCTTGATTAACGCTTCTGCTGGGCTCTATTGATAAAAACTATGAGATACCTCTGACACCTGGCACCAGGAAGTCTGGACCGAAAAATGTCACTATCGATAAATGCGGCTGAAACTCAAGTTCTATATAATGCTCTGCTGGTCACATGGCTAATGTATAGGTAGGTACTAACAACTCTGTACTTATAAAAGTGAACTGTAAGACTGGAGGGTGAATAGAACCATTTTAGAATGACTTCGAGTCTGGCTCTGCTCCCTCACAAATAAACTTCTTTCTACCAGTTCCCTGCCCCTTGATTTATTGGTATCAAGGGTGAGCAGCCAAGCATTACTCGGGCCATAACAAAATGAAAGGAGGAAAAATTGTCATCAGTATTAGCTGTAAAACTGGTGGCCTCAAATAAGCAGTTATGGCTCATTGATGAGACTATTACAGTATCATTTCTTCCTTATAGTTTGGCCTTACATTCCTGTTCTCACTTGCTCAAACTTTGTATACAGCTTGGCTTTACTAAAAACATACCCATGCATGGTTTGATTATTTTGGAAGATTTAAATAAAAGCTATTTTGAGGATTTATAAAATAACAGGATATGAAGTTGAATAAGAAATGTTTTTTTGTTTTGTTTTGCATATGAATAGCTTCAACATTAGTGGAAGTTTGAAAGCTAAACACTGTCAATGTGCCTGGTAATTCCTCGAGGAAAGCAGCTCTGTTAATTGGAAAATAAACAAATAAGTAGAACTCTAGAGGGCACTCTATGTAGTAGTGGCTATATACTCACACTAAGTAACTGTAGGTAGAATTACCTTTCATATACACACCCACATAATGGATACAGCTGAAAAAGAGACTTTGTTATAAAATTTAATATTATGAATGTTAATTGTTCCCATGCTTTAAAATATTTGCCTCTTAGAATAGTAAACATCTTTAAAATGTTCTAACATTAAATGTTTTTTTTCCACAATATATTAATTGTAGACCCAGAACTTCAAATTAAGGAACTCAGTCATCCAGCTATTACTTTTACTAGAGCTTGCAGTTGTGGGAAATGAGGCAGGGTAACTAGCACAAGTTAGATATAGATAGATAAATTTTCCATAGGTAGGTTTTAGGAAGAGTTCAGACATTTTAAAAATTACATTTTACTGCAGGCCAAGCTGGCAGCCTACCCCCCACCCTTGGCAAATCAAAAGAAAACTCTATCAGATGCAAGAATAGGACCACCCAACCTTTCAATTCATGTTTTAGCATAATAATCTCTAAGAATCTTTTAGGTTCCCTGTGGAAGGCCAAATAGCTTAACTGACCAAAGCCATATAAATGATAATAAGACCACCTTTTAGCTAAGGAACTTGTGAATTGGAAATGTCCAGCAGGTGTCCTGCAAAAGACAATGTCTCTTACCATAAGGACTCAGAGATGTCATTCTTCAGAGTGGAAATTTCTAGGTTCCACCCTCTTTAGCATATCAAACTTTGTGAAGGTATATCAGGTTTATTGTAAAAAGCAAAGGTGTGGTTTCTTTTGCCCATGCCAACTGTGGCATGTCTCCCTTTCTTTTCTCCCTTTTCTCTCTAATAAACTTTGTTTTAAAACTTTGCTTGCTGCTCTACAATTCATTTTAGAAACAAGTCAAAGAATCCATGGGATTTAGGCCGCATCCCACCCCCTTCAGGAAAGGGAAGCTTTTACTTTTTCAGTCCCAACCACACCTCTTTTCTCTTAACTCCCACTCAGGGAAGGGAAAAGGAAATGGGAGAGGGGGAAGGTGGAAGTTAGAGGTAAGCCAGAAGCTCTGTAGCAGATAAGTATTTATCTCTCAGAAACAAAAAGAATGGAATTAAAATGACTAAAACATCAGCAACATTTTTCATTGACTCTGGTAAACATGTCTTTTACTGAATTAAAAGAAAAACCCTTACTTTTGCTTCTGCAGATTTTTCTAGACCATTTAAATGTGATTTGTAATTGATTTTAATATGTAATATGAAAGCCCTGATTTAAATATGTATATTTCTCTTTTTTGACACTTAGAAGACTCTTACCCTATTGAATCAACAGCCCTATTTTAAGGAATCTGAGTTTCAGTTTTTGAAATTGAATGGCAGCTACTCTGATTATCTTGTATCTATATCTCTAAGATGTAATTAATGGAAACTTCAAAGTAGTAATACATTTAACTACATTTTCATAAACTGGAAGAGAATAGGGTTAGCATATTTTAAAGGTATGATATTTGATTAGGCCAGATGATAAAATTCACTTAATCATTAAAAAAAAAAAAAAGAACCACACAGTCAAACCAATCAGATTAGTATTCTCCATCAGCAAAATGAGGAAAAGAATAGAGTAGAACTAGTAGGAAACTGTATCAAATAGAACTCTTCAATATTTGAAAATGCTTTTATGCTTTTCTGTTGCAATTTTTGATGAGAATGAAAAGGTTGCCATGCAACTGTGAAAAATAAACCACCAAGAGAAGAGAAATTCTAGTCAATCATACTTCTCATCAAGTGTTTTTTGATTCACACATTAAATTCTTTCTCTCCTTTTTCTTTCTCATTAGGTCTTGATTACTATGCCAGCTGTCATTTAAGACAATGGATGCCAATGTAGGAGCAGTGGTCCATTAAAAGTGAATAATTAAAGTGGACTTTATAATTAACTTTTACTTTTTCCATTAAATACTTATTTTATAAAATTCTCTTAGGTGAGGAAGTGGGAATTGGGGAATGAAACTCCACTTAGGATCTTTTGTATTGTATCAGAATATTTCCTTGCAGCTTTCCCACCCATCCACAGAAACACACAAATTCCTACTTCCTCCTCTCCCTCAACTAGCTGCCAGTTAGCAGCCTCTAAAGATTCAGTCATGAGTCACTGGGAATATCCAAGTATCCCCAGGCTCGTATAATTTTGTAAAGACTAGCAGAAGACAAAAATGATTTAATGGACCCACTATATTTAGAAATAAAGAATTTGAGAATGGTGTAGTGTTTCTTTTTTTCTCGATGATTTTTAAATCTGTTTCACAATTTTCCTGTATGCTGTTATTTATTATCATCTTCAATATGCATTAAAAATGTTGAAAAAGAAAGAGAGAGAGAGAAACTTGGATATTCACACAGCTTACCCTTTAAACACCTGGTCTTAAAATACATGGACCACTTGATATTAACAGCTTTCCTTTTCCTTTCATTACTCCTGAAATCTGCTTTTCTTCCCCTTCCCCATACAATTCATTGTCTTTTCAAAAAAACTTCTTAAACACCCAATTCAATGACATCCTCATTCTTTTTTTCTACTCAGTCTTTATGAGACTACTGAAAAAATAATCTCTCTTTCTTAAATCTCTCACTTTTTTTTTAAGAGACAGGGTCTTGCTATGTTGTCCAGGCTGGAGAGCAGTGGCTATTCAAAGGCACAATTACAGCACACTGGAGTCTCAAACTCATAGTCTCAAGTTATCCTCCTGCCACAGCCTCCAGAATAGCTAGGACTACAGGCACATACCACCATGCCCAGCTGTTTTCTCAGTTTTAGTATTAGCATACTGTAATTGTTCTCTGTTTCTGAATGTTCTTTCAATGGCTCCCTTTTCTCCTCTAGCATCTAAGTCTGGATATCTATCAACACACAGTCCTTGTTCATTGTCTTTTCTAATTTGGTTTTGTTTTTTATTTCATCACTTAACTAAATATTCCATTTCTATAGCTGGATAGTTTTAGTCTCTATGTGTGAGTGACTCCTTATTTATTTTCATGTCTTAAGCCCTCTTCTGAGTTCCACACACATACCCAAGGGCCCGCTAGACAGCTTTACATGGATGTCCTGCCATTATCTAAAATTCAATACATGAAAAACTTAATCTATCTTTCTATGATATCCTATCAATTTAATGCAATGCCAATACATGTCTTGAATGTATTTTGGAGAAGGAGATTGGGAAATGTTATGACTAAACTATTCTAAAGAACCAATGTGTTACAAAAGCAAAGAAGAACAGACCCCTACCAGATATTAAGACATTTTATAAAGCCACAGTTGTATACAATCAGATAAATGTAACAAAGTAAAATATATATATATATATATACACATATACATATATTGTATATGTATATACATGAGCATGCATGCATATATATGTATGTTTGATTAAAAAGCTACTGTTTAACCCACTGGAAAAAAGATTGAATTATCGACAAATAGTGTAGGAACAATTGGTTAACTGTTTGGAAAAATAAAATTAGGTATTTTTTTTACACATGTTAAAACAAAATAAATTCTAGGTGAAATAAATGTCAAAGGATATTATAGGCAAATATAGGGGTGGATTGCATAATTGTAGTATAAGGAAGGACTTTGTAATCATTTCACCAAAGTCAGAAACCATATAGGAAAGTTCTGGTAGATTTGACAATAAAGTTGTCAAAAAATTGCAAACAAAAATTTTGACATCCGAAAACACCATATGCAAAATTAAAAGGCAATCAATAAACTGGGAAATATAGTGTTAATATTCTAAATAAGGCTCGATAAAGCAAAAGCAAAATGGAGAAATTCATGCTTCTCTCTGTTTCTCAATCATAGATGCAAAAGACCATATCTTGATTTCATTTATAGAAAATACCCAGAAAAGAGAAATTTATATAGTCAGAAAGCAGATCAGTGGCTGCTTGGAGTTGAGGGTGGGAAAGGGAAGCGACTATAAATGAGCTTAAGGGAGCTATTGAAGTGATGAAAATGATTTAAAATTTGAAATTTAGTGATGGTGATGACTGCACCACTTCATAACATTTACTAAAAAAACCTCGAATTCTACATTTACATTGGATGCATTTTGTGATATGGAACTTAAACCTTAATAAAAGTGTTAATAAAAATGTATCATAAGAGAACTGTTTCTATGCTTAAAGACAAATGAAACATACTTCTCATGGACCAATGATTTAATTTTATGATATTATTTGAATTCTCATTTAGAGAAGAATTGAGAAGTATTATAAAGATGACCCAGTCTAATTTCCTTTTGCAGATAAGAAAACTAAAGCCCAATGAATTAAGCGTTTTGCTTGAAGTAACATAATCAGCTAATAATGGAAAAGCTAGAATTTGCACCCAGGTTTGTTAACAACTAACCTGGTGTTTGTCACATTATGATAGTAATCTTTCATTATAATGTATTTATAATGCTTTAAACTAAACTGACAAGAATTGCAATAAAATAAAGATTTAGTTAATTATAATATATGAATTTTATTTTATTTTATTTTATTTTATTTTTTAGAATTGGAGTCTCACTCTGTCGCCCAGACTGGAGTGCAGTGGCCGCTCCTGGCCACCGCAGCCTCGTCTGCTGGGCTCCAGCGATCCTTCCGTCTCAGCCTTCTGAGTAGCTGGAATTACAGGCATGTACTACCATGCCCGGCTGATTTTTTGATTTATTGTAGAGATGAGGTCTCCCTGCCCAGGCGGGTCTCGAAACCGCGGGCTCAGGCAATCCACTCACCTCAGCCTCCCAAAGGCGCGGGATTATAGGCTGAGCCACCGAGCCCGGCTATGAATTTTATAATATCCAATATTTCTAAATGTGGGGAATGATTATTGTGGTAGATAAATGTTCTTTGTGATGACTTGATGCAGGAGACTATTTAGGTGGAGGCATTACGAATAATCTATTTCTTTTCAAATGGTTGGCCAAATGTTTTGAAGAATCTAGATTTGAAGTGCAGTGAGCCTAAGAGCACATAAAAATGCATCAAATTTACAAAAGCTATTATTAGGAGTTTCAGCATATAAAGTACCTGGAGAGCTTCCTTCAGACAAACAGATGGATACTTCATCATTTTTGTCATTATCCTCTCCTACTTCGGTCCCAGCTTCCTCTCCTGGTGTGAGTGAAGACAAAGAACCCAACTCAGGCTGCACAGAGAAATCAGCAGGGCCTCCTCTTGGAGGTGGAACTTCAATCCCCATTAAACGATATTTCCTTCTTCGATTCCCAATCCAAGTCTTTATGAGAGAAATACAAGAGGAAGTTTTGTAAACATAGAAAACTTAACAGTTGTGGCCATTAAAATAATTAATGAATGCTACATAAAATAGGATTAAAAATAATAAAAAGGTATATAGAATAAAATGTTTATGCCAATAAGATAAAATAAAGATTGTTTTAATTTTTAGAGTTTATTTATTTTGTTTAAACTGACACATTATAACTGCACGTTTATGGGGTATAGTGTGAAGTTTTAATACATGTATACATTGTGTAATGATCAAGTCAGGGTAGGTAGCATGTCAATCACTTCAAACCTTTATCATGTAATAATTATGTTTTTACTTTAAAATATTTTATTAGCAGAAAGAGGGTATTTATCTAAAGACTCAGACTTTGAAACAATGTGCACTCTACTTCAGGTCAATTGTTTCTGTTTTGTTTTGTTTTGTTTATGGAAAAAAGAATTCACCAAATCTTTCAAAAAATATTTTCTTTTTCAAATATAATCAGGCATAGAGATATAAATATAGTTCAATTTCCTTTTCTAATCCTACTCTTGCTAGATGAAAATATGTTCTCTATTAACTTTGTTTGGCTCTCTATGTTGCGTTGTTACTTCAAGTATTCTAGAATTTCATTTTATTAGATTTAAACTAATTCAAAAAGGTTAAATTGAAGTAATTTTAGATTCACAGGAAATTTCAAAGATAGATCTGTGTATTCTTCACTCCATTTTCTCCAGTTTACATCTTACACGATTATAACACAACATCAAAAGCAGAAAATTGATATTGTACAATATGTGTGTGTAGTTCTATGTCCGTTTATCACAACATTTCTCTGCCCCTTCTTCCAACTACCCTTAACCCTTGGCAACCACTAAGCTGTTTTTCACTGCTATAACTGTGGGTTATCAAAACTATTCGATAAATGGAATCATATAGTATGTGACTTTTTGAAATCAGTTCTTATCATTTAGCATAATTCCCTGGAGGTTTGTTCAAGTTGTGTGTATCAAGAGTTCATTCCTTTTTATTGCTAAACAGTATTCCATGATATGCACGTACCAATGTTTGTTTAACCATTTACCTGTTGAAGGATACCTGTGTTATTTTCAATTTTTGGCTTATGACATAGAAAGCTGTTACAAACAGTGATGTATAGGTTTTGTGCAGACAAGTTTTGGGGATTTTTTAAAGGGTAAATGCAAAATAATGCAATTTATGGGTCATGTGATTACATGTTAAGTTTTATAGGAAGCTGCCAGAGAAGCTGTGCCATTTTGCATTCCTATCAGCAATGTATGAGAGACCTAATTTCTCAGCATTCTTGCCAACATTTAGTATTGTCAGTATTTTTTAAAATTTAAGCTGTTCTCACAGGTGTGTTTAGTGACAGCTCATGGTGTTCTTAATTGATTTCCCTAATGCCTAGTGATGTTGAACATCTTTCCATGCGGTTATTTGTAATCTCTATATCTTCTTTAGTGAAAAGTCTTTTCATTTTCTAATTTGTTTCTTTTTAGTGTTGAGAGTTCTCTGCATATTCTAGATATGAGTTCTTGGCCAGATATGTGGTTTGCAAATATTTTGTCCCAGTCTGTAGCTTCAATTTCTATTCTCTTGGTCTTTTGCAGCACAAATTTAAAACTGTAAAAAAATTTATATAAGTTTTTAAAAAGTAGGTTCATTAAAAATATCAGTAAAAATTGGCAAATATTTATCAAGTCTGGAAAAAAAAAGAGAAGAGACATAACTTATTAATATAAATACGAACAAGGAGATACCACTACAAACTTCACAAACATGAAAAGAATAGTAAGGGAATACTATAAACAACTCTACACACACAAATTTAACAATGTAGATAAAATGGACAAATTCCTTGAAAAGTGAAAACTACTATAATATACAATAGATTACTTGAATAGCCTAATAATTATTAAGGAAATTTAATTAATCATTAACAACTTCTCCAAAGAAGAAATCTCCAGGCCCTCAAAACCCACAGCTAACATCATATTTAATGGTAAAAAAATAGAATGGTTTCAATTAGGAATAGGGAACAAAACAAAATGTTCACTCTGACCATTCTTTTTCAACATAGTACTAGAAGTTCTAGCCCATGCAATAATTTAAGAAAGGGAAAAAAGGTATTCAGATCAAAAAGGAAGAAATAATGTGTTATCCATGTTTGAGGATTACATGATAGTCTATGTAGAAAATCCCAAGGAATCTTTTTTTTTTTTGAGTTGGAGTCTCACTCTGTCGCCCAGACAGGAGTGCAGTGGCTGCTTCCGGCCACGGCAGCCTCGACCTGCTGGGCTCTGGTGATCCTTCCGCCTCAGCCTTCCATGTAGCTGGAATTACAGGCGCGCGCTACCACGCCCGGCTAATTTTTTTATTTATTGTAGAGGTGAGGTCTCGCTGCCCAGGCGGGTCTCAAACCCGCTGGCTCAGGCAATCCACTCACCTCAGCTTCCCAAAGGCGCGGGATTACAGGCTGAGCCACCAAACCCGGCAGTAAATTATTTTTAAAATGATGTTATATTTCCTAACTTCCCAGAGAAATGGCAGAAGTGTTTTTTAAATGTTTTTAAGATTCCTTGAAGCCGGGCTCGGTGGCTCAGCCTGTAATCCCGCGCCGTTGGGAGAATGAGGTGAGTGGATTGCCTGAGACCGTGGGTTCGAGAACCGCCTAGGCAGGCGAGGCCTCATCTCTACAATAAATAAAAAAAATTAGCCGGGCGTAGTAGCGCGCGCCTGTAGTTCCAGCTACTCGGAAGGCTGAGGCGGAAGGATCGCTGGAGCCCAGCAGGTCGAGGCTGCGGTGGCCGGGAGTGGCCACTGCACTCCTGTCTGGGCGACAGAGTGAGACTCCAACTCAAAAAAAACCAAAAACAACAACAAAAAAACACTTCTGCAATGAATAAGTGAATCCATCAAGGTCTTGGGATACAAGATTAATGTACAAAATCAATTGTGTTTTTATATAGTAAAAATTATCACACTGAAACTGAAATAAAAATATAATACTATTTTCAATCAATAAAAAAATCAAATACTTATGTGTAAATCTAACAAAACACATACAGGGCTAATATGCTAAAAACTACAAAGCACTGACAAAAGAAATCAAAGTAGTTTTACATAAATGGAGAGAAATTCTGTGTTTATTTATTAAAAAATTCGGTATACTAAAGGTGCCAATTCCCTCCAAATTGATATACAGTTTAACAGAATTTCTATCAAATCCCAGCAAGAATTTTTGTGTATACAAGGTAATTCTAAAATTTTATTGAAAGGAAATTAGTTAGTATAGTTAAATAGTATTGAAAAAAGGAATAAAATGTAAGGAATCTATCCAGTTTCAATTTTTATTATATACCTATATTAATCAAGACTGTGTAGTATTAGCAGAGGGCTAGTCATAGATCAACAAAACAGACAAAAGAACTCAGAAATAACCTTATACAAATATGACCAGCTTAGCTGACTTTTGATAAAGGTGCAAAAGCAATTCAAGGAAGAATTTTTTTTCACAGAAATGATGCTAGAGCAATTGGATATCTACAAAAAAAAAAACAAAAATTGGCCTCGACCTAAATCTTATACCTTATTAAAAAATGAACTCGAAATGGATCACATATTCAAATATGAAAAATAAAACTACACAACTATTAGAAGATAACTTAAAGAAACAACCTTTGGGACCTAGAACTTGGTGAATAATTCTTAGAAATGGCACTAAAAGTGTAATTCACAAAAGAAAAATCACTTGCAGGGGTTTTGATTGTGATTGTATTGAATCTATAGAATGTTGGAAAGAACTGACATCTTGATAAAACTGAGTCATTCTATTTATGCTCATGGAATATCTCTGTTTTTATTTCTTTCATCAGAATTTTTTGTAGTTTTCTTCATATAGACCTCGTGCCTTATTTGCTATATTTATATGTATATATCTAATTTGAGGGAAGCTAAAACATTTTTTTCAACTTCATTGATTTTTGCTCATACTTTTATTATTTCCTTCCTTCTGTGAGTTTAGATTATGCATGATAAATGTTTACTTTAGCTGTATCCCACAAATTTGGTGTTGCTTTCTAAATACTGCCCAATGTGCTTTTATCTTTAATATTCCTTCTTGAATGCTCTTCCTTTTTTATGTAGCTCTTCATTTCTGACCCATATTATTTTCCATCTCTCTAAAGAACTCTGAGTATTTTTTGCAAGGCAATTCTACTGACAATAAATTCCCTACATTTTTGTCTGAGAAAGTATTTCTCATTCACTTATGAAGGATAATTTTCTAGAGTACAAAACAGAATTCTAGGTTGGAGCTTTTTGATTTTCTTTTAACACATTAAATATTTCATTCCACTGTCTTTTTGTTTGTAGTTTCGGAGAAGACAATATTAACTTTTATATTTGATCCTCTATAGGTAAGGTGCTTATTTTTCCCTTTGGTGTCTTTCAATATTTTTTAAATTTATTTTTCATTTTCTGCAATTTGAGTATGATACAGCTAGGTGTAGTTTTTCATTATTGTTGCTATTGTTTTACATTTATCCTACTTGATGTACTCTAAGCTTCCTGGATGTGTGGTTTGGTGTCCAACATTATTTAGGGGAAAAATTCTCAGTCATTATTGATTCAATTATTTTTTTCTGTTCTATTTTCTCTTTCTGGTGATATTTCCAGTATATGTATGTCACATCTTTCATAGTTGTCCTACAGTTCTTGAATATTCTGTTCCATTTTTATCAGTGTTCTTTGCTTTCTAGTTTTGAAAGTTTCTATTACTATATCCTCAAGTTCAGAGATGCTTTCCATAGCCATGTCCAATCTGTTCATGAGTCCATCAAAAGCATTTTTTATTTGTTACAGTATTTTTGAGCTTTAGCATTTGTTTTTGATTCTTTCTTAGAATATTCATCTCTCTGCTTATATTACCCATTTGTTCTTGCATGTTGTGTATTTTCTCCTTTAGAGCCCTTAACATATTAATCATAGTGGTTTTCAGTTCCTGGTCTGATAATTCCAACACCCCGTCATATATGAGTATAGTTCTAATACTTGCTTTGTCTCTTCAAACTATTTTTAGCCTTTTTGTATGCTTTGTAATTTTTTGTTAAAAACCACACATGATGTACTGGGCAAAAGGAAGAGTAACTAGGCCTTTAGTTGTGTGGTGGTAAGGTCTGGAGGTAAATAAAATGCCTCATAATCTTAGGATGAGATCTCAGTCTTTTAGTGAGTCTTTGCCCTTGCCTTTATAAGTGTTTCTTAATTTTTCCCCCAACTTAGGTGGGATGGGATGCTTAGAGCCTGATGTTGATTACTTCTCTTGTCCTAGGATGTTTAGGCTATGATAAGACCCCAATAGGTTTTGACTCTGGCAAAATAGTTTCTTTCATGGGCAAGCTTTGTTAAAAGGAATAGAATGCTCTAGTGTTCTTAAAAATTATTTATTTTTCACTTTCCCTGACAGAGGCATAAGATAATTTTTCTTCAATATTCACTGTGAGACTATGGTAGAGTTCCTAAGGGTAAAACTCACAAAAGTGTGATTTTTTTGGTCCCCCATAATTAGGCCTCCCAGTGTTTCTAACTTTCAGATTTATCTACACTGAGTCTTCAGCAATCCATCAGCTACAGTTTAGGTTTTCTTACCTTGATACTGGTTCCCAGGCAGGTTTCCATTTATGGGCCATGGCTCCAGTAAATTGTGATGTTCTGTATCTTCCTGTTTGTCCACAAATTGAGAGGGCAGCAGTTTGCCTTGTGACTTCACTTCTCTGACACATTTAAGAAAAGTTGTTGATTTTCACTTTGTTCAACAGCTTTTTATTTGTTAGGATGGACCGACAATCTCCAGGCTCCTCATATGCAAGACCAGAAACTACAAGTCCATTGTAGTTTTATCCTCTTAAGACTTCCACTTTGACCCATGTGTTATTTAGAAGTGTGTTGTATGTGTTCCAACTGTGTAGATATTTTCTGGTTATCTTTCTGTTATTGATTTCTACTATGATTCAGTAGTGGTCAGGGACATATTCTATGTGATTAAGATTTTTTAATTTATTGTTTTATAGCCCAGGATGTAGTCTATATTGGTATCGAAAAGAATGTAGTCCACTGTTGTGGGGCTGTGTATTCTATAAGTGTCAATTAGAATCTGCTAACTGAGGGTGTTTTAGAATTGTCCTATATTATTAATGTTTTCTCATGTAATCTCTCAAACAGTTGTTGAGAGAAGGGTGATAAGTCTCCAAATCTAATTTTGGATTTACCCATTTCTCCTTTCAGTTTTTTCAGTTGTTGTTTCACATATTTTGCTATTCTGTTATCTGATGTATACAACTCTAGAACTGCAAAGTGTCCTTGGTAGATTGACCTTTTGATTATTGTGTAATGTCCCTCTTTGTGCCTGGTAATTGCCTTGGCTCTGAAATCTACTTTATCTGATATTAACATATCAACTCAACTCCTGCTTTCTTTTGATTCATGTTTGTATGCTATATTTTCTATCTTTTAACTTTCAAACTACATATATCATTATATTTTAGTTTATGGTAGACAACATAGAGTTGGGCCACTTTAAAAAATTCAGTTTAGCAATCTCTGTTTCTTAATTTGTGAATTTACACCAGTTAAATGTAATGCAATTGTTGCTATGTAAAAGCTTAAGGATGTCATTTTATTTTTTGCCTCTCACTTTTTGTGTGTGTTTTTTTCTGTTTCCCACCTCCTGCATTCCTGTGGGTTACCTGAACATATTTATAATTAAATTTTTATTTATCTATAGGATTTTTTATATTCCTTTGTGTAATTTTTTAGTGGTTAATTCAGGTAATCTGTCTATCTATCTATCTATCTATCTATCTATCTAGGCATTAAACTCAATCTCAAACTGCCCACCAGCTTTCAAACAATGTCTATAATAAATAGTAGAGCATTAACTAATTCAACGTAATTCCTATCAAACTGTCATAGTTTTTTTTCAAGTATTAGGAAAAAAATTCTTAAATACATGTGGAAGAAAAAAAGAGCCCGAATAGCCAAACATTCCTAAACAAAAAGAACAAACCTGGAGGCATCACATTACTGAACTACAAAGTTTAATACAAGGCTATGAAATCTAGACACAAAAATAGACATATGGATCACTGAAATAGAATAGAGAACCCACAAATTAAGCCATTTACCTATAACTATCTGGTCTTCAAAAACATCAACAAAAATAAACTATGGGGAAAGTATACCCTATTCAATAAATGTGGCTGCGAAAACTGCTAACCGTATGCAGAAGAATTAAACTGGATCCCTTTCTCTCTCCACATACAAAAATAAACTCAGATGGATTAAAGACTTAAATGTAAGACGTCAAACTATGAAAATTCTACAAGAAAGCCCAGGAAATGCCCTTCTGGACATCAGCATAGGCAACAAACTTAAGACCAAGTCCTCAAAAGCAAATGCAGCAAAAACAAAAATTCACAAATGGGACCAAATTAAACTAAAGAACTTCTGCATAGCAAAAGAAAACATCAACAAATAGACAAATAACAGTATGGGAGAAAATATTTGCAAACTATGCATTTAACAAAGGACTAGCCAGATGTGGTGACTCAAACCTGTAGTCCCAGCACTTTGGGAGGCCAAGGTGAGAGGATTGCCTGGGCCCATGGGTTCTAGAACAGCCTGGGCAACTTTGGCGAGACCTCATCTCTACAATATATCAAAAAGTTAGCCAGATGTGTTACTGCACGCCTGTAATTCCGGCTGCTTGGATGGCTCTGGTGGAAGGATCGCCTGAGCCCAGCAGGTCGACACTGGGGTGGCCGTGAGTGTGCCACTGCACTTAGCCTGGGTGACTGAGTGAGACTCTGACTCAAAAAAAAAAACAGAAAAAAGAATAGAATAGAATAGAAAGTAAAGTAATATAAAATAAAATAAAATAATAAAATACAATAATTAACCTGGCATGGTAGGGTGCACCTGTAGCAGGTTGATGCTGGGGTGGTCGTGAGTGTGGTGTGCCACTGCACCCTAACCTGGGCAATGGAGTGAGACTCCAACACACACACACACACACACACACACACACACACACACACACACACACAAACCACAAAGGACTAATATCCAGAATCTATATGAAAATGTGATACATATATACCAGGGAATATCATACAGCCATAAAACAGAATGAAATGATGTCCTTTACAGGAATGTGGATGCAGCTAGAGGTCATTACTCTAAGCAAATTTATGAAAATACAGAAAACCAAATATCAGAAAACCAAATATCAAATGTTCTTACCCAGCTAAATGTTGGGTACATATAGACCTAAAGATGGGAACAACAGACACTGGGGACACCTAAACAGGGGAGGGAGGGAGGGAGCAAGTGTTGAAAACTACCTACTGAGTACCATGTTCACCATTTGGTGATGGATTCCATAGAAGCCCAAACCTCATCATCACACTATGTACCCATATAACAAACCTACATATGTACCACCCAAATCTAATATATGTACAATATATATGTACAAACATTGTTCTTTTTATCTTAATTTCATTCATTTATAACTCTTTATGTAGTAATGCGAGCTACTACTTTTGGATAGCATATGAAGTGCAAATATTTTCAACCTGTTTGCAGCTTGTATTTCATTTCTTTTTTAAAAATTTTTTATTTCTTTTTTGAGTTGGAGTCTCACTCTGTCACCCAGACTGGAGTGTAATGGCTGCTCCCGGCCACCGCAGCCTCGACCTGCTGGGCTCCGGCGATCCTTCCGCCTCAGTAGTACTTCTTCCAAGTAGCTGGAACTACAAGTGCGCGCTACCACGCCCGGCTAATTTTTGATTTATTGTAGAGATGAGGTCTTGCCAAACTGCCCAGGCGGGTCTCAAACCCGCGGGCTCAGGCAATCCACTCACCTCAGCCTCCCAAAGGCACGGGATTACAGGCTGAGCCACCGAGCCCGGCTGTATTTCTTGTACGATATACTTGGTGGTGCAAAAGATACTCATTTTAATGTAGTTCAAATTTTTTTCTTTCTTTGCTTATGCTTACATGTCTTGTTTAAAGATTTCCATTATAAAATTATAATTTTTTTCAAACATTTTAGAGTTTTGCCTTTGCAAATAAACTCCTTTATTTTTCATGATAATATAAACATTACAAAACAGAATCACATGCAATTTTTATTTAGTTTATTTTTAAAAAATTATTTTATTATAGATATGTGGGCTACAAGTCAGGATTAGCTACACAAGCAGGCTGTGTGCAGGTGAAATCTGGGCCTCCAACTGGCCCTCATTTCCCCTGGTTTGGAATCAAGTACCCTTTGTGATGCTCTATGTTCCCCCTTACATCCCCCTCCAGCAATGCCCAACTACTGCAGAACCCTCCTTTATGCTGATGTGATTAATGTTCAGATCCTATTTATGAGTGACAACATTTGGTATTCAGTTTTTTGTTTCTGTGATAGATCACTAAACCACACTGCTTTCAATAGAGGTTGCACTAACCTGCACTCCTGAGAACAGTGTGGAAGCATTCCCTTTTCTCCAACCCTCACCAGGATCTGGTTTTGTTGTTCTTTGTTTTGTTTTGTTTTAATTTGATTTATTGATGAGGGCCATCCTTACTGCAGTTAGGTGGTATCTCATTGTGATTTTGATTTGCATTTTTTTGTTTATTATTGAGGCTGAGCATTTGTTCATGTGTCTGCTGGCTGCTTGTATATCTTCTTTTGAAAAGTGTCTATTCATGTCCTTTGCCCATTTTTTAATGGGGTTTTTTCCCCCTTCCAGTTAATTTGAGTTCCTTGTAGATTCTGAATGTATGCCTTCGTCAGTTGCATAGTTAGCAAATATTTTTTTTTCCATTCTGTAGGTTGTCTCCCCACTTTCTTGATGGTTTTTTGTTTTGTTTTGTTTTGCTGTGCAAAAGCTTTTCACTTTAATGAGGTCCCATTTGTCTATCTTATCATTTATGGCATTCGCTTTTGGGAATTTGATCAAGAGTTGGTTCCCTACTCCAATGTGTATAAGAGTGTTTTCCACGTTTTCTTCTGAATTCTTACAATTTGAGGTTTTAAGTTTAGGTCTTTGATCCATTTAAAGTTCATTTTTGTATATGGTGATAGATAGGGGTTCTGTTGCATTCTTCTGCATGTGGTCAGCCAGTTTTCCCTGCACCATTTGCTAAATATGGTCTTCTTTCCCCAGTGGTTGTTATTGTTGGCTTTATTAAAGATGAGTTGGTTGAGAGATCGAGCTTTTGCTTCTGTAATCTCTGTCCTGTGTGTCTTTTCTTGTACCACCAACAGGCTGTTTTGGTTACTGTAGCCTTGTAGTAAAGTTTAAATTCTGTAAGTGTGGTATCTTCCACTTTGATCCTTTTCCTGATGATTGTTTTGGCCTTTTGTGCTCTTTTTGGTTTTTATATGAATTTCTATATTGTCGTTTCCAAGTCTGAGAAAAATGATGTTGGTAATTTGATGGGTATTGCATTGAGTCTAGATTGCTTTGGGTAGGGTGGATATCTTGACAATATTGATTCTTCCAGTCCCTGAACATGGAATATTATCCATTTTTTTGTGTCATCCTTGATTTTTTGTGCTGCGTTTTGTAGTCCTTGTTGCAAAAGTCTTTCACACCTCTGGTTAGGTAGACACCAAAGTATTTCTTTTTTGGTAGCTATTGTGCATGGGATTATGCTTTTTATTTGGTCTTCTGCTTATTGCTGATGTACTGTCTTTTGTATTGTCTTTTGTACATTGATTTCGTACCCCAAGACTTAGCTGAAGGCGATTATCAGTGCAAGGAGGCTTTTGATAAGATTCCCTAGGGAAAACATCGTTTGCGCCTAGAAAAGTTCTAGCATAAACATTTATTTATTTAACCTCTGTTAAATAAATCAGTAAATAATAGCCAGTAACCTAGGAATGACGTTTCCAGTTAAAGAAAAACATGCACATAATTATAATACTCAGTAAAGTCTAAGGAAAAGTATAGCAAGTTTACTTTCTAGACATTTTAGAAGTATAAGAAATATCAAGGAAAAATAATCTTAAATGTCCCAATTTTACTATAAGTTATAGTTAACTAGATATACTGAGGCAAAGTTTATTTTGGTGATCAGTAACTAGAAGGTTTATTAGGCCCCAAAACAACTAAATAGTTTCTCCTGAGATCACAAGAATACATTTATGTGGCAAACATATTCTTCTCTAGAGAAATGTGCAAAATGTTACAGAAGAGTTACTCATAACATATCATCCCTTCAATTTTTCTATCTGCCGTGAGCATTCTGGCATGTTAAAAACCAGTAGAAATAAAAGAATAGTAAGCACTTCCCTACTGTCTTATCTAAGAGTTTTAACCTTATGGCTGTCTATAGAGTCTTAAAGCTGCTGTCATGGTGCAAGGTGCTTATTAGTTATTAGTGGAAGATTGAATTTAAAAATGTGGAAAAACTCAGTACAAAAGTTGGGAGAAAAATTTGAGGATATTTTACAGAAAGTAGAGCAAAAGGAAAAACAGATTGAAAATGGAAATCTCAGAGTAGCAGTTGTATTCCAAGTGTAGAGACTAGCCAATCCAGATTGGAGCAAATCAGAAAAGTCCAGGAAATACTTACTTAGAATGAAGAAATTGTTACACCAGCAAATGTGTATGAATGTATGGAGAGAAAATGTATGCAACTGGGAAAGAGGTTTGAGGATATATTAGTATTAAGTATCTAGGAAATCAAACAAATATATAATTATCTGAAACAAAAACTAAGTAAATTATCAACTACAGGGAAACAAATAATGTTATACAGAAAAGGAAAAAAAATGACATTGCACTACATAATGCAAATGTTAAAGCATCTACATAGTTATAATAACATTAACACTGAATACTAAACTAACCAAAATTACTGGAGGACAAGGAGAGAGGAAGTATGCATATAAGTGCACGGATTAACGAAGAGATCTTGAAAGAGATTTTAAAAAATAAATTCCTTGCATTTCATAGTGAAAAATCAACTGATAATGTCTAATATTGAAAAATCAAGAAGTAGCAATATAAAAAGATATGAGAGAGACTGTTGACTATTTCCCATATTTGTCCTCACCTTGTTCCAGAATAATAGAAGGTTTAGCTAGGCCCATGGTTGTCTACAGTCAAACAGTATTTGCAGTTTCCCTTGCAGTTTGATATGATCATGAGATTAATCTTTGGACAATGGGGTGTAAACAAAAGTATCTTATGGCAGTTTCTAGGAACCTCTGTTAAAATATAGTTGGTACACACTTTTTGCCCCTTCTTCTTTCCCCTCTCCATGCTGCCTGGACCATATATGCTATCATTTTGTACCTTTAGAACAAGAGCTATATCACAGGGATATTGAAATGGAAACTGGAATATATCAGGGTCTCTGAGGACTACATAGAGCTGAACTGCCATGTCAGCTGCAAATTGAGTACCCCTGGACTTATAAATGAAATTGAATTGTCTTGTTTAAGCCATTGCTACTTTTGAGTCTTTCTGTTACTCACAGCTAAACCTAATCTAATTATCACAGTGCATCATTCATAGATGGAGGTCAATACCAGAGAAATTGCTTAAAGTGGTTTACTCTGGCTATTGGAAAACGGTAGGAGGGAAGGAGTAAGGAATGTTGGTTTTGTAGGAAGTTCTACAAAACTTGATTCCATAAGCTATATACATATATAACATGATTTTTTAAAAACTAAAAATGACAAAAGCAACAAAAACACAAACACTACATTTTCCTAGTTTGGCTTTTGGTTAGGCTCCTCATACTATGATCCTACTCTAATTCCTCCTCAGTCATTTGTATTCTTATGTCATCCCTCTTGTTAGACTCCAACCTCCTTAAAATAGTAATAGTATTTAATGCACTTCTCTTTCCTTGTTACTATACACTAACACATAGCAGCATGCACTGTAAATGCAGGATTGAATTTGATTTCCCATCTGGATCCTAACAAGAAGAAGCAAGACTCTGAAAAGGACGGTATTTGTTTTGAGAAATCTGTGCTCTACAACTTCTCCTTATATTGCCTTTTCTTTCCTGAGTCTCTTGAGTAACTGGAACTACAGGTGTGCACCACCAGGCCTGGTTCTTTGTTACTGGCTTTTCAATAGTATGTCCCTCTTAGTCTTCCGGAATAATCTCCCAGTGTGTGCTAAAGTAGGCTCATACTTTCTCACAAGAGCCAATTGTTAGCATCTCTTCACAACTCTGGTTGAGACATGGAATCAGGAGAGAATCTTTATACCACAGAGATAAGCAAATACTATAAAGCAGGGTTTTTTTCCCCTTAAAGAGCTGATTGTTAAATACTTATCAGCACCACTACTATCTATATCTTATATCAACATCTTTCAAATGGAACATAAACTAGCATCCCCATGACTGATCAGTATGATTTTTAATCCATAATTTATTATGTGATATGTGAGATGTATTTCAGATCACCTCATGTAATTTTTAAAATGTTACTGACATATTTTTAACATACCATGAAATCACTCATTTAATATGTACAATTAACATGTTTTCAATATATTCACAGAGCTGTGCAACAATCACCATTATCTGATTCCAGAACATTTTCATCATACCAAGAAGAAGCCCTATATCCATGAGCAGTCATTCCCCATTCCTCCCTACCCTCAGCCCCTGGTAATTGCTAATCTACTTTCTGTCTCTATGTTGTGCTTATTGTGGATATTTTATAGAAATAGAATCAATTCATTTGTGGTTTTTGTGATTTAATTCTTTCAGTTAGCATAATGTTTTCAAGGTTCATCAATTTTATAGCATGTACCAAATCTGTATTCCTTTATTTAGCTCTATAATATCCATTAATATGTATATACCACCTTTTGGTTATTCATTCATTTGGTGGATGTTTGTGTTGTTTCGACTTTGGACTATTACGGATAATGTTACAAATGTTAGTATATACGTATTTGAGTCAGATATACATTTTTCATTCTTTTGAGAGCAGTAGAATTCATCCTGGGAGAGTAAATTTTGGGTAATTTGATAACTCTATGTTAAACTTTATGAGAACTGTTTTCCAAAGTAGCTGAAATATTTTACATGTATACTAGCAGTGTATAAATGTTCCAATTTCCCCGTGTCCTGGCCAACACTTGGTATTACCTGTCTTTTTTTGTTAGCATCATCACAGTGACTATTAAGTGTTAGTTTTGATTTCCATTTCCATAATGACTAATGATGTTGAATATCTTCTCATGTAACTATTGGACATTTGTATATCTTCCTTAGAGAAATGTCTATTCAGGTCCTTTTCCTATTTAAAAATTGTGCTATTTGCTTTTTCATTATTGAATTGCAAGTGTTTTTTCACAGTCTAAATAAAAATTTCTTAACAGATATATGATTTGACAATCTGTGGTTTATCTTTTCACTTTATTGATGGTATTGTTTTCAGCATCTCATACAATTCTTAAATCTTTCGTTATACCACTCATCAACTATAGCATGAAAATTATAGAAAATTCTTACCCGAACTATTTCACAGTCAACATTTAATTCAGTTGCAACGGCTTCAATTTTCTCTCTACAAACAGAGCCCAGGCTTGTCATGCCATTGTCCCAATACTTCTTCAGGGTGGCCAAGTCTCGGTCACTGAACTGAGTGCGATCCTGTAGCTGAAAAATACATTTTTAAAAATTAAAATAACAATACTTAGTGATATCACAGAAACAAAGAACCAAAGACCACATGTTCTCACTCAAAAGTGGGACCTGAACATTAATCACAATAGAATTACTAATGTGATCAGCAGTCACAGGGTACTGCCAGGGGAGAAGAGGGACACTTAACACAAAGCGTACCTGATCCTAAACGAGGGAAAATGAAGACGAGTTGAAGGCCCAAATTTCACCTGCATGTAGATTACTTATGTACCCCATCCTGACTTGTACCCCACATCTCTATAATAAAATAAAGTTATATTTAAAAAATTCTTTTTAACATGGTTTTATCTTTTTAAAAAGATTTCATTTTCTGAACAAACACAAATAAACAGAACACATGCCAGAAGCTAGCATACAAGCAATTGTTCTAGATAGATGTGAGCTTTTTCCACATGCTTTCAAGAATGAAAAAAGTCCTCTGGCTTCTTTGTCAAGAAAAGACCTAACAATGATCTTCGTAAATCAAAACGTTTAAATTATTGAGACAAAAAAAGTGTGGTTTGACATTCTGTAGGTGGAACTGCAAGCATTTTCATGAACAAAGCATTCTATGGCCTGATGGATGCTTTGGAAAACGGGAGCATTTTTTTCTATACGTCAAAGAATATGGATAACTTCTTGGTCTGTCAAACTTTTACATAGACTGAACTTAGAGAAATTGGAAACATCTTTGAAATTAGCATAATAATACATGGTATGCGAGTATACCCAATCAAATTGCACAGTGCCCCATGTTTCTGTCAACATAATTTTACTAAAGCTGGAAAAAAATTAGAATAACCAAAGGAAAGAATGCTATTGAGAGAATCATCAGGGTAAAATGTGATAAGTCATTTTCAACACATAATGGCAGCTAAATTCATATGACAATGCTTACTCTGTGTTCTCTCGTTCTCAAAGTGGGCATTTTTATTGTTTTTAATTTTCATAACATAATACAGTGTGCTAGTATAAAATGAGTAGAATTTCTTAACTGATTTTAATAATACAAATAATATATGTTCATTATATAAAATATAAATGCAGAAATAAGAAGATAATTTAAATTATCCATAACTTGGAGATAATGCTTGTTAACATTTTAATGTATATCAAACTTTTTCTATAATGCAGAAATTCACATTCACATACTACATACAGCTGAAAAACAAAGACAATATTATACCAGCATACTGCTTTTGATAAATTAATCTAGATTTTCTATATAAGGCATTGGCTTCCTACTAATGTTATAATTAATTAAAAAGTTAAATAAGAGAAATGTGAAAAGAAAATATAGCCCTGAATATCGTATTTATGACTTCAGAAAGTTTCATAGTAAGCCTACACTTTTTGTTCTTAGGCTTCTTAAATCTAATAAACTATGGACTTTGTATATTGTTTTAATTCAACAAATCCTGGAGGAATCCATAGAAAATAAATTAGAAACATGATAGAATAATGACATCTATTTTGTTAAAAAAAAAGTCCACAGGAAAAGAGCAGTCAAAGGATTCATTCAATGGGGCACAGAGAGTCCATGGCAGAGCTAGAAATAAAAATATCTCTGATTTTTTCAGAGATGTCTCTCATTATTTCAAGAGGTTGTGAAAAAAATCTAAACATAGGCTTTAATTAAAATATATATGCTGCAAAGCCCTGTGTGAATGTATGTGTGTGTGTGTTTGTGATGAGAGAGAAAGAACAAGAGAGAGTAAGGAGTAGAGAGAGAGAGCCCGTAACAGTTGGTGAGTTGTGGACAAATATTGAAAATGATGCCATGAGGAATGAGGTTCTGTTGCTGCCTTCTGCCTAAGATAATATGATCTAGTCTCACACAGAGGTTAGACCTCAAATAATTCCTAGACATACACTGTTTTCAACATTTCTTTTCTAACTAAAACTAAAATGCAAGCTTCTCCTAAGTCAGAATCAGGTAACAGTGAAAAATAATATTAAAACATGACTTAACACAAAGCGTTACTGAAGCTAAAACTGATACAGATGTAGACTTGTTTTAAAGCTACAACCTTTTGAAGAGTAATTTTAGTCACCAGAAGGAAAAGTAATATATGAAATATTAGTTTACTATCAAGAGAGTAATGTTAGACTGAACAATTAAAGTGTGTCTCCTCTTGAAATATATAGTGCTTGTGTGTGTGTACTAATAAATCTCATTATCAGTTAAATCTGTTTTCTCCCTGCCTAATTATAGGTACTAATATTAAATTACATGGTCCCAATAAATGAATCAAAAGATGCCATCTAAGATTTGTTTTTAATCAAGAGGAATAACCATTAAGTTACTTATAACACAAAATCACTTTAAGTGATCATTTTACATTAAATGCACAACAGTTGTGCAGTTAAATTATCAAAATAAAACAGAAATCAAAATAAATGGCAGTAAGGTTCTAGGTAGATTCAAATAATCCATCATAACAGCTAGCATACATATTCCCTTAATTTTCCATTGCATCAAATTCTTCAGTGCCGGCTTACCTATATTACTGTCAGAATGGAAGGGATAATGAACAGAACACTGAACAAACTCAGCCAATTAATTTGTAATTCATTTAGAGAGCACCCAAAGCTGATTCATCCCTTAAGTTGAACTAAATAAAACTTGATTTGATTTGCTAGAAATATGCTGGGATCTTTGCATCAGCAATGCTAAAGGCAACCTATTATGATAATACCTATTAAGTAGAAGCATATGGGGGAAAAGTAGTTATTTTTAAAGCTCCTAAGAGCATATTTTTACTCAGAAAATAAAGTAATAAAAATCGACTTCCAGCAAGATAGCGACGGGGCAACCTGGTCTGTGAAACCCTCTGCAAAGGAGAACTGCAGTGGGTCTCTGGCTCTCTCCCCGGGGGCTGCAGACCCCAACATCACAGTCTGCTCTTCATAGGAGCTCGGCCGTTGCCACCGCTGGGGCAACACAACGGTCTGGACAACCACTGCAGCGCAGATACTGCCGCTGCCGCTGGTAGCACATCACACCACCTGGGACGGAGGCAATCCACTACTTCAGTCCTTGAAGCCCCTGCAGGCAAGGCAAGATCTGCTGGGATCGCTGCCACCTCTCCTGCGACTGAGACATCCTGCCCGCTGTGAGTCTCCTGCCATATGCACTGAGGCAGGCATCGATTTCCAGCCTCTGCCAGTTCCTGTCCGGCCCCACCCCCTCTGGGGAGAGCAGCTGAGATAGCACCACCTGCTGGTGATTCAAGGTAACAACACCGAAATGGGAGAAACAAACTTGAAAAACAGACACAGGCCAGAGTGGTGAACAGAGGGTGATCTGAACTGTCCTCCACAGCAGGCCAGGGGCAAGTGACCCTAACTGCGAATTAATTTACCAGCTTGAAAAGAAAGCTAGAAATCAGAGCTGAATGGACATTGGACTTAAACGAAATGTCTCAGAGTGTGCTTGATTGGTTCTGTTAGTTTAATTCTGTTACTTAATTCTATTCCTACTTTATTGTTCCTTTTTTTTCTTTTTTCTTCTTCCTTTTCTTCTCTTTTCCTGTCTCTGTAAACCATATCTTTGATTGGTTAATAAGGTGGTTGGTTAGCTTGTATGTTAGCATCATTATATGTTTTATTTTTTTTTTTGTATGGGAGTTGGTTCATCTGTAGATGTGGTCTATTGTTTGTATCTGTTTCAGTATAGGTCTCTCTCTCCATTTGTTGGCACACTCGTTTGTTTCCCCCCTTACTCCTCTATCTCTCCACCCACCTCTTCAAGCCACTGTCTGCTCCATTCTCTTCCCTCTGTTAACCACATTTTATTTCAGGGAGTAAAACTACAGCCCCACCGCATGGACATATTCCAAGGCAGTGGGAAGTGGGTTCCAGATTATCCACACACCTGTCAGTGAATACCAGGACCTGCAGATAGATTTTGAATCACACCTCCCCCCTTAAGTAAATCTCAAAACTGCAAAAAGGACCACCCCCAACCTACGGTGCAACTCCAGAATTGAACAAAGTAAGAGGGCATACATAAAGAATAAGAGATTGAACAAACAGAAGTAAAACCAATCCCTCTACCCCTGAATAACAGAATTAAAGAAGATGGTGATGTGGAGGGAAGGAAGAAGTAGGGAGGGGGAAAAACCACACAAATGAAGAAAAAACCAAAAGAAGAATATAGGTCTCACACAGACCCCTGGGAGATCAAACACTGAGAAAACAGATTCTGGAACACAAACAATGAAGAGCCCCCAGAATGACTGGTCACATGCAACAAACCCAGATATCAAGACATTAATGGAGAGAATTAAAAAAATTGAGGAGAGACAAGAGGAAAATAAGAAGGAGCTGATGTCAGAAATAACAGAGGTAAAAAATACTGTGATGAAAATAAATAACAAACTAATAAGCATGGAAAGCAGAATTAGCCAAGCAGAAGAAAGAATCTCAGAGCTCAAAGACAAAAACACAAAACTAACCCAAACTGTCAAAAGCATAGAAAAGAAGCTCAGAAAGATAGAACAAAACCTGCAAGAGATGAATGATCACTTCAAGAGGCCAAACCTAAGAGTAATTGGGCTTCCTGAGGCAGAGAGAGAAACAGAAGCCACGCTGGAAAGAACATTTCATGAAATCATTCAAGAAAACTTCACTCATCTCATCAAGGATGAAAAAATTCAAACAAAAGAGATTCAGAGAACCCATGCAAGACAACAGATGAGAAGACCGACTCCCAGACACATAATAATTCGCCTAAACAAAGTAGCTATAAAAGAAAAAATTCTAAAGGCAGCAAGAGAAAAAGGCCAGACTACCTACCAGGGAAAACCAATTAGAATAGCAGCAGATTTATCCACAGAAACCTTTCAGGCTAGAAGAGCCTGGAGCCCTATCTTCAAAGTTCTAAAAGATAAACAATTTCAACCAAGAATAACCTACCCAGCCAAACTAAACTTCATTAGTGAGGGAGAATTGAAATCTTTTCCAGATATCCAATCCCTAAGAACCTACGCAGCCACCAGACCACCTCTACAAGAAACACTTAAGAAAGTACAGAACACAGGAGAAAAAGAAAAAAGAACAACAACATTCTTCACAAGAGTACAGGCAAAAGGTTAAAAAGACACATGAGCCAACTCCAAAACCCAAAGAAAGACAACAAACAAAAAGGAACAACTCTGTAAGAACCTTATGACAGGGATCAACTCTTGCATTTCAATTATTAGCCTAAATGTGAACGGACTAAATGCACCACTGAAAAGACATAGAATGGCAAAATGGATAAAATATCATCAGGCAACAATCTATTGCCTTCAAGAGACTCACCTCACTAGAAAGGAAACCCACAGACTCAAAGTAAGAGGATGGGAAACAAACTTTCAAGCGAATGGAATACAAAAGAAAGGAGGAATAGCGATCTTAATTTCAGACAAAATACCCTTCAAGCTATTAAAAATCAAAAAAGATACAGAAGGCCACTACATAATGATAAAAGGCTAAATCAATCAACAAGAAATATCTATCCTAAACATATATGCACCCAACATAGGTGTGCCAACTTTCATAAAGCAATTTCTAGGAAAACTAAAGAAAGATATTGACTCTAACACCATCATAACTGGGGACTTTAATACCCCACTCACAACACTAGACAGATCATCAGGACAAAAAATCAGCAAGGAGATCCGGAACCCCAATGTGATTTTGGACCAAATGGACTTAATTGATACCTACAGAACACTCCATCCAAGACCACAGAATATACATTCTACTCATCACCGCATGGAACGTATTCTAAGATCGACCACATAATTGGCCATAAATCAAGCATGAGCAAATTTAAAAGAACCAAAATTCTACCATGCACCTTCTCAGATCACAGTCGAATAAAAATAAACATTGACACCAACAAAGTCCCCCCAAAACCCACAAAGACATGGACAACAAACAGCATGATGCTAAACAACTCCTGGGTCAATGATGAAATCAAAACAGAGATCAAAAGATACCTGGAAACAAATGAAAATGAAGAAACATCTTACCAAAATCTCTGGGACTCCTTGAAAGCTGTAGTAAGAGGGGAATTTATAGCCCTACAAATACACATGAAGAAAATGGAAGGAACACAAATTAACAGCCTAACAAGCCACCTAAGGAAGCTGGAAAAGCAAGACCACAAAAACCCTAATTTCAGCAGAAGAATCCAGATCACCAAAATAAAAGCCCAAATCCAGGACATAGAAGACAAAAAGATAATACAAAAAATCAATGAAACAAAAAGCTGGTTCTTTGAAAGAATAAACAAGATCAATGGTCCCCTAGCTAGACTGACCAAGAAAAAATGAGAAAAAAAACCAAATAAGCACAATCAGAAACACAAAAGATGAAGTCACATTTGACCCTGAAGAAATACAAAAGATCATCAGAGACTACTACGTACACTTGTATGGAAACAAACTTGAAAACCAGAAGGAAATAGAGGACTTTCTGATATCACACAACCTACCTTGGTTGGAACAATTGAGACCCTAAATAGACCAATTACAATCAAGGAAATTGACTACGTAATAAGAAAACTTCCTACAAAAAAAGCCTCGGTCCAGATTGCTTTCCAGCAGAATTCTACAAGACATTTAAGGAGGAGTTGTTACCAATCCTACTGAAGGTATCCCAGGAGATTGAAAAAGATGGAACTCTCCGCAAATCATTTTATGAAGCCAACATCACATCGATACCCAAGCCAGGAAAAGATCCAACAAAGAAAGAGAACTACAGGCCAATATCTTTGATAAACATAGATGCTAAAATTCTCAACAAGATCCTAGCAAACCGAATTCAGCAATACATCTCAAAAATCATCCATCATGACCAAGTAGGCTTCATTCCTGGGATGCAAGACTGGTTCCACATTCGTAAAACCATAAATGTAATTAAATACGTCAACAGATGTCAAAACAAAAACCACATGATCATATCATTAGATGCAGAAAAAGCTTTTGATAAAATCCAGCACCCCTTCTTGATAAAAATCCTTGAACATCTAGGCATACGGGGAACATATCTCAAAATAGTAAAAGCCATCTACGAGAAACCCACAGCCAGCATACTCCTAAAAGGACAAAAATTGGAACCATTTCCCCTGAAAACTGGCACAAGACAAGGATGCCCACTCTCACCCCTCCTGTTCAACATAGTATTGGAAGTCCTGACTTGAGCAATCACAGAAGAGGAGGCAATCAGGGGTATCCAAATAGGAAAAGAGGAAGTCAAGTTATGTCCTTTTGCAGAAGATATGATTGTGTACCTTGAAAACCCAAGAGAATCTGTCAAAAGCCTCCTTACATTGATAAAGGCCTTTGGCAAAGTCTCAGGATACAAAATAAATGTACAAAAGACAATCGCATTTCTCTACACCAATAATAAACAAACAGAAACCCAAATAAAAAACACAATTCCATTCACAAGAGCCACAAAAAAAAGAAATACCTTGGCATCTTCCTAACCAGAGATGTGAAAGACCTTTACAATGAAAATTACAAAATACTGCTCAAAGAAATCAAAGATGACACAAACAAGTGGAAAAGTATCCCATGCTCATAGACTGGAAGAATCAACATTGTGAAGATGTCCATCTTACCTAAGGCAATCTACAGATTCAATGCAATACCCATCAAATTACCAGCAACATTCTTCTCAGACCTAGAAAAAACAACACAGGAATTCATATGGAAACACAAATGTCCAAGAATAGCCAGAGCAATCCTCAGCAAAAGAAACCCAAAGTAGGTGGTATCACATTACCAGACTTCAAATTTTACTATAAAGCTACAATCATCAAAACAGCTAGGTATTGGTATAGGAACAGGCATATAGATCAATGGAATAGAATTGAGATTCCAGAATCAAAACCTCAATTTCTCAACCAACTCATCTTCAACAAGGCCTCCACCACCTACCACTGGGGAGAGGAGAACCTATTCAGTAAATGGTGCTGGGAAAACTGGCTGATCACATGCAGAAGATTGAAACAGGACCCCTATCTATCCCCATGCACAAAGGTTAACTCCAAATGGATCAGAGACTGAAATGTAAAACCTCAAACCACAAGAACCTTAGAAAATGAAGGAAATACCCTCATGGAAATTGGAACTGGCATCCAATTCCTGAACAAAACCCGAAACCCACAGGTCATAAGAGAGAAGATCGACAAGTGGGACCTTATTAAACTGACAAGCTTCTGCAAGGCCAAAGAAACCATCAAGAGAGCAGGGAGACAGCCTACAGACTAGGAAGAAGTATTTGCCAACACCAGGTCTGACAAAGGTTTAACATCCTGGATCTACAAGGAACTCAAATGTGCTGAAAAGAAAAAAACAAACAACCCCATTATAAAATGGGCAAAAGATATGAACAGATACTTCACAAAAGAGGACATCTGAGCAGCCAACAAACACATGAAGACATGTTCAACCTCACTAATCATCAGGGAGATGCAATCAAAACCACACTGAGATACCACCTAACTCCAGTCAGAATGGCAATCATCAACAACTCCAAAAGTATCAGCTGCTCGAGAAGGTGTGGCGAAAAGGGAACACTTCTACACTGTTGGTGGGAGTGTAAACTAGTGCAGCCTCTGTGGAAAGCAGTGTGGCGATTCCTAAAAGCTCTAAATATCAACCTCCCATATGACCCCCCAATCCCCCTACTGGGAATATACCTTGAAGAACTCAAATCACTCTATAAAAAAGATACCTGCACACGTATGTTTATTGCAGCATTGATAACAATAGCAAGAACCTGGAAACAACCATGCTGTCCATCAAAAGAGGACTGGATTAAAAAAACGTGGTACATATACACGATGGAATACTATGCAGTCATAAAAAAGAACAAAATCATGAATTTCGCAGCAACCTGGAAGGAACTAGAGTCTATAATACTGAGTGACCTCTCACAGAAATAAAGATCTGAGTATCACATGTTCTCCCTTATACTGGATCTTGAACATCCAATGTAATACTATAAAAAAATGACTGAAGGTACTGGGAAACTATGGTGGGGAGGGAGGGAGATGGAATTAACAGTAGCAAAAGATGGGGAAACACCTCTTATCAACAGGGTGTCTGAATGAAACCTAATTGTACACCTAACCCTTAACTGTACCTCATAAAACCATAATATAAAATACTGATTATGGAAAAAAAAATAAATTAGCATTAAAACTATGAACAGCCATTTAGAGAAGGAAATAAAAAGTCGACATTTAAAGGAGAAGGTAAATTCTTCCCTAAAGAAACCTAAAGTTGAAATCAGTTTTTAAATTAAATTTATCTTTTTAAAATTTTTCTAGTTTGTCTTTCTATTGGATTCTCAGATCGCTTTCATTTTACAAGGCACTCAGAAGCCAAGGTGCTCAGGCAATTATCTTTTGGATTTTGTGAAAAGAACAGCATCCCAGTGACCCATGCAATCTAGGTGAAAGTTGAGACTTGAACCAAATAACCACATAATGGTGGTAACTTTACTTGTCTTATATTGCAACTTAATAGGTAGAAATCCTCTGACCTTTTCATCAGCCTGGATACTTCTAAGAATTTGGGTTTTTGCTTTTCTTTTTTTTAATTTTAATTTTAATTTTTCATTTTAAATATGTGGGAAGCAATTAAGGGTTAGGTATACAAATGCTCATTATGCAGGTAGCCTTGTCAATGAGGTGTGTCCCCATCCCCTGGCAGTTTCCCACTATTGCCAATCTCTTTCTTAAAGTATTATGACAGTTGTTCAAGGTCCACTTATGAGTGAGAACATGTGATACTCAGTTCTTTGTTTCTGCAATAGATCACTCAGTATTATAGACTCTAAGTTCATACAAGTTGCTGCAAAGTTCATAATTTTGTCCTTCTTTATGACTGCATAATATTTTAATGTATATATGTACCACATTTTAAAAAATCCAGTCCAGTTTCAATGGGCAGCACAGTTGGTTCCATATTTTTTGCTATTACATGCAATAAACATGCGTGTATGGGTATCTTTTTCATTTTTTACTTTTTTCATAACATTAGGTGATAAAATTGTGATATAGGGCTGCAGAGTTTCCCGTTTGTATGTGTCTTTGTTAAATGTGGAACAGGACTACATATGTGTACTAAACTCTTTTGAAATGACAATTATTTAAAAATTTATTTTTACTTCAAAATCTCTTTCTCTACAAATTTTTCACTTACAAGTTCTGCTTTCCACATAACTATAGGAGACAATTTTATAAAGTTTTCTGCCACTACATAACAAGCATCCCCCTTCTTCCATTTTCAAAAACGTCGTTCATAACTTCCTTCTGAACCTTCACCAACAGTGTGCTTTTTTAAAATTATATAGATGTGGGGTACAATTCAGGGTTAGGTATACAAATGTTGACTATGCAGGTTCCCTTGTTGATGAGGTATGCCTCTCCCTCCCTTAGCAGTTTCCCTCAACTGCTAATCCCACCCCCCCGACAGTTTCCCAGTACTGCCAATCCCCTTCTTATAGTATTATAATAATTGTTCAAGGTCCACTTATGAGTGAAGACATATGGTGCTTTGTTCTTTTTTTCTGTGATAAATCACTGAGTATGATCGACTCTAAACTCTTTCCTCAGCTTCCTCCCTCAGTTTTCCATATGCTTTCCTAACCAGAACATCAGTCCAGATTATCACTAACCTACTCTGGTGAGATTTCAAACCTGTTTCATGAAAGTTGGTTCATCTGTCCACTGGATTATGAGCACCTTAATGGCAGAGATCAAAGCTTATTCTATTTTTTATTAAGAAAAATAAAAGTAGTCATGTTTTTGACTAAAAAATAGTCAAATAATCAGAAAGGTATAAAAAGAGCTACAGTTTCTCTCCTTTTCTTACTTGCAAACCCACACCCAAAGCAATCACTGGCAATAACTTCCCATGGCACAATGCTACAAACTTAAACTTTTCCATTTTATAATATATTTACAGATCTTTCTATATCATCACATACAGATATGCTTCAATCATTTTTTGTGTGTGGTAAGAACATAACATGAAATCAGCATTCTAATTAATCAGTACTGTATAACATAGTATTGTTAATTATAGGCACAATGCTATATAGTAGATCTTTAGTATTTATCTTGTGTAACTGAAACTTTATGTCTGTAAAACAACAACTTCCCATTTCCCCCTTCTTCAGCCCCTTAAAACTATTTTTTCCTTCCCTGCTTTGATGTTTCACTATTTTAGATACTTCATGTAAGTGGAATTATGGAGTATTTCTTTCCGTGCCTGGCTTACTTAATATAATTTCCCCCAGGTTCACCCATGTTGTTACATATGATAGGATTTCTTTCTTTTATAGGGCCGAATAATATATATATATACACCACATTTTTCTCTATTCATTCACCCCTTGATGGAAATTTAGGTTGTTTCCATATTTTGGCTATTGTAAATAATACTACAATAAACATGGAAGGGTAAAAATCTTTTTGAGATCTTGATTTCAATTCTTTTGGATAAACAACAGAATTGATATTGGTAGATAATGTGGTAGTTCTATTTTTAATTATTAGTGTTCCTTAGTCTTTTTAGCTGCTAGATTGTGCTTCATCAAAAGGGCACAATTTAGTTAAAGAGTTATCTGTTGATAGACATTAGGTCATTTTCAGGTTACTGCTATTAAAAATAATGCTGGAGGCTGGGCTAGGTGGCTCAGCCTATAATCCCAGTGCTTTGGGAGGCCGAGGTGAGTGCATTGCCTGAGCCCACGGGTTCGAGACATGCCCGGGGAACTTGGTGAGACGTCATCTCTACAATAAATCAAAAATTAGCTGGGCATGGTAGCGCGCACCTGTAGTTCCAGCTACTTGGAAGGCTGAGGTGGAAGGATTACTGGAGCCCAGCAGGTGGAGGCTGCAGTGGCCGGGACCAGCCACTGCACTCCAGTCTGGGTGACACAGTGAGACTCCAACTCAAAAAAAAAAATTATGCTGGAACAGACATTCTTGTACATATATCTTGTTTTACATTTGCACTTGAACATGATGTAAAATTCCTAGCAGTGTGTTTTGATCACCTCTTCTTTTTCTCATTGGTGAGGAAGAATTTCCTGCCCTAGAATCATAAGGATAACCAAAAGTATGATGTCTAACACTAGACAGATGAGATCACTAATAATGCATTAGTCACCTATACTCACAGTTCA
This sequence comes from Carlito syrichta, assembly GCF_000164805.1. Taxonomy (NCBI): domain Eukaryota; kingdom Metazoa; phylum Chordata; class Mammalia; order Primates; family Tarsiidae; genus Carlito; species Carlito syrichta. The sequence goes on from NW_007253088.1 coordinate 95,530, forward strand.
AAAACTTTTTATGCCATGCAGAGCCACGTGGGGCTGCACTTAGGAATAGAATGAACAAGGAGGAGCTGTGAGAGACAAGTTTTGTAGTAACAAGAGGGAGATGTAACCCCTGGTTCACACAAGGTTTGCAGGGAACTAAGGACCACTACTCAAGGCATAAGCAGTGGCATTTGATAAAGAAGATTATCTGAATAGCATGTCTTTTCTGCAGGAACTTGATGGAGAGGAACATTCAAGGCCCTCACAGTATTTCCTGGATGCTAAGAGACACATAATAAGAGTCCTTAATTTTTTTTTTTTTTGAGTTGGAGTCTCACTCTGCCGCTCCCGGCCACTGCAGCCTTGACCTGCTGGGCTCCGGTGATTCTTCTGCCTCAGCCTTCCAAGTTGCTGGAACTACAGGCGCGCGCTACCACACCCGGCTGATTTTTTGATTTATTGTAGAGATGAGGTCTCGCCAAGTTGCCCAGGTGGATCTCGAACCCGCGGGCTCAGGCAATTCACTCACCTCAGCCTCCCAAAGGCGCGGGATTACAGACTGAGCCACTGAGCCCAGCTAATTTTAGATCTTATACAACAAAGCAGGATTAATGAATCAAGGAATGTGAGCATTTAATATTTTAAATAATTAATGCCCCTTTTAAGAAAGCAGAGATGTATGATGGTCCTTATTTTTTCAATGCTGGTTTTATTCAATTTTGTAATTTTTGCTAATTTAGTGAAAAATGATTTATTATTATTTTGATTTTTTTTCTTGCCATATAAGTAAGATTAATAATTTTATATGCTTACTGACCATTTTATATGCTTATTTTTTTCTGTAAAATACTCCTTAAAAAATTCAAGGTTTTTTTTAATTTTTAATTTTTTAAATTTCTGTGCCTCGAGTGACCAGAATTGTACTCAACATGTGTTAGAGCAATATCCTTTTTTTGCACACCATGATGTTTTAAAATCACATTGCATACATTTTCTTATGATTTGGAGTGCATTACCCTTTTAAATTGTGTATGTGACTTTTAGAGAATCTTATGCTCCACACATACATTGTTCCATTCAATTTATTTATTGATAATTCCTCATGTTCAGTGAAAATGTCTTATCTATAAGAGGTTTAGTATTGGGTCCTCAAAAATAATCCTTTTTATGTGCCTTCCTCTGGGGAACAAAATGTTTAACTTACCTCATTTTTTTTCAAATTGTAAATACACAACATAAAATTTGCCTTTTTAACTACTTCTAAGTGTACAGTTTGGTAGTGTTAGTATATTTACATTGTACAGCCAATCTCTAGAACTTTTCCTGACTGTGAAATAACTACTTATCTCCTTTCCTGGCAATGACCATTCTACTTTCTTTTTCTATTTAACTAATGTAGATAGTTCATATAAGTGGAATGATATTATATTTGTTCTTATGTAACTGGTTTATTTCACTTAGCATCATGACCTCAAAGTTCACTCATGTCGAAGCATATGTCAGAGTTTTTTCCTTTTTAAAGTTGAATAACCTTCCATTGTATGCAAATACCACATTTTTGCTCATCCATTCATCCATCAAGGGACATTTGTATTGTTTACATCTTTTGGCTATTGTGACTAATGCTATAAGTATCTTGTCAAGATCCTGTTTCAATTCTTTTAGATACATACCCAAAAGTGAAATTTCTATATCATATGTTAGTTTTTAATTTTAAAAAGATCTTCCATACTGTTTTCTCTAGCAGATGCATCATTTTATGTTTCCTTCAACAGTGCACAAAGACTCTAATTTCTCTACCATCTTGCCAATGCTTGTTATTTTTTCTCTCTGTGTGTGTATTTTGACAGTAGATATCTTAATTGGTGTGAGGTGATATCTCATTGTGACTTTGACTTGCATTTCTCTGATGATTAGTGATATTGAACATCTTTTTTCTTTCTTTTCTTTTTTTTGAGTTGGACTCTCACTCTGTCACCCAGACTGGAGTGCAGAGGCATGCTCCCAGCCACCACATCTTCAACCTGCTGGGCTCAGATGACCTTTCGCCTCAACCTTCTGAGTATCTGGAACTACAGGCACATGCTACCACAGCCGGCTAAGTTTTGATTTATTGTAGAGACAGTCTCGCCAAGTTGCCTGGGTGGGTCTCAAACCCGCGGGCTCAGGCAATCCACTCGCCTTGGCCTCCCAATGTGCTGGGATTACAGGCTGAGCCACCGAGCCCATAATCATCTTTTTATATGCTTGTTGGCCACTTGTATATATTCTTTGGGGAAAAATTTGTTCAGGTTCTTTGCCCATTGTTTAATTGGGTATTTGTTTTATGCTATTGAGTTGTAGGAATATCTCTCTATATATTTTTTCTGATATTAACCACTTTCAATAAGAGAGTATCTTTTACATTCTGATAGTTTTTGGTCCTTGACTTTCTGAAATATATCCCTGTGGTGGTTAATTTAATGTGTCAATTTGACTGGGCCAAGGAGTACCCAGACATTTGCTCAAACATTACTCAGGGTGTTTCTGTGCAGGTGCCTCTGAATGAATCAGTAAGCAGATTGCCCTTCCCAATGTGAGTGGGTCATGTTCATTCGTTGAAAACCTAAATTGAACAAAAAGTTCAAGTATGAGGAAATTCCTCCTGCTTGACTGTTGAGCTGGGACATTGTTTTTTTCTAGCGTATGAACTCAGAATGAAACATCAGCTCTTCTTGAGTCTTGATTCTGCTGCCTTTGGGACTGGAATTTACTGGAATTGGCTTGCCTAGTTCTCAGGCCTTTGGACTCAGACCAAAACTACACCTCATCTCTCCTGAGTCTCCAGCTGGCAGAATTCAATCTTGGGACTTCTATGCCTCCATAATTGTGTGAGTCAATTCTTTGTCTACATCTAACCTATGGGGTTCATTTCTCTGAAGAATCCTGACTAATATAAGCCATTTATCAAGGCTACTTGTAATTTATTCTTGTAAAGAACTCCCTCAGTTTTACAATATAGGGGTCTGAGCAAGAAGTGTCTTTTGGTCTTTAGTCACTGAAGTGCTGTCATCCAAATTCCTGACCCAACTCCTTTCCAAATATACCATGTGTGAAAGTGACAATTTTTGACTTAATTTTTCTTAAAAACTAAACAAAACAGTAAACTCTGAAGTTTCAACTGGCATTGCCTAGCTAACATTTTACTTGCCTTATGAGCAGTTTCAATTACAATGCTTTGCTCTGAAAATGTCATACAAATAGAAAACTTCTTTTTACTGATAAGCAGAAGTAGAGCAAAAACTCCTATTAACATAGCTTAGCTTAAAAGCATTGAATCCAGATAACTACACTTTTTAAGGAATTCTTTGGAGAAATCAACTCATCCTTTTTGGAGATAATTGAATAATTTTTTCCCTATACTTAGCAAGCAGCATCTTCAATATAAAATAGAGAAATGGTTGGTAAGCCTCTGTGTATAAGAGCAAACTTGTTGAAAACAAAACATCACACAATAAGGTCCATCACTTCAACATATATACAAAACTTCTATTCTCCAGCAACAGAAAAATAAAGCCAGAAGTAGATTTTGATTATGATAGGCATAGTAGGAGCTTAGAATTGGTAACAAGTAGCAAGCTGCAATTTTTATCCTCAATGCAAAATAGTGCGAATCCACAAAATCCCGAATTTAAATATTAGCTCTGTCTCTTCCTAGTTGTGAACAAGTGACTTAATCTCTGAAGTGTATCTGTAAAATTTGAAAATTATGGTAAAAGAATATGAGTATTAAAAATGCAAGTTGCAAAGTGCATTTGAATCATTAAAAAACTTTTCTTAAATAAGAAAAATAATTCCTAAAATAGTTATAATAATCAAATTAATTTGGGATATTATTAAAATTTTAACAACATCTAAAGTTACAAAACAGCATATATAAAATAAAAAGGCAGCATTGTTCTATGCCACCACAAATACAGTGCAAAACTTTTGGGAGGACCGACTTTCCCTAGCAAATGTTTAGAATTAATATGAATAGTTAAGAATGATTAAAAGTAAGTCACCCTAGTTGAGCAGAGTTGCTCATGCCTGCAATCCCAGCACTTTAGGAGGCTGAGGCAGGAGGATCACTTGAAGACAGAAGTTATAGACCAGCCTGAATAACATAGTGAGACCACCGTGTCTACAATAATTAATTTTAAAAAGGTCAGGTCTGATGACTTGTGCTTTAGCCCCAGCTACTTGAGAGTCTAAGGGAGGAGGGTCACTTGAGTCCAGGAGTTTGAGGTTACAGTGAGTTATGATTGTATCACTGCACTCTAGTCTGTGCATCACAGCAAGACCCTGTCTCTAAAAATAAATTAAAAAAATTAAGTCACCCAAAGAGAGAAGAGACTGATGCTGGGTGATTTTATAATACTTCACATGAATTTTGAAATCAGATTTTATAAATGACATTATAAATTAAAACTAGAAAAATCTGTATCCGGAACTAGAAATGGTTTCAAAAGAATGTATAGAATGTTTATTGTACTTTGTAGGTAAAATAGAAAAAAACTCATCTCAGGTCTATTTTCAATTTTTATTACTGTACACTTTATGCAATTTTCACCGTTATCTTCAGTAATAAGTACTAAAAATGTCAAAAGTCATCAAAATCATGTTTGACTACATTTACCTGTAGTCGCTGTCATTGTTTTGTTAGCATTACATTCTTTCCCTAGATGTAATCTCAAACTCTAGTCAAACATGCCTCTAGTTTTAAAGTATATGATTTAATAAATCGTTAAAATCATGTCATTTTAATAAGTGTAATAATTGGCTTTATTTTTCTAGTGAATTGTTAATTTTTGTTTCCTGTGCTATAGGTTACTGCAATAGCAGCCTCTGCTATGTTTGACTAGTTATAGTATAAACTTTATTTTATTTTTTTTGAGTTGGAGTCTCACTCTGTTGCCCAAGCTAGAGAGCAGTGGCACGTTCACAGCCACCACTGCCTCAATCTGCTGGGCTCAGGAGAACCTTCCGCTTCAGCCTTTCCAGTAGCTGGAACTATAGGTGCATGTCACCACGTCCGGCTAATTTTTTGATTAATTGTAGAGACGAGGTCTTGCCATGTTTCCCAGGTTGGTCTCGAACTTCTGGCTCAGACTATCCTCTTGCCTCCACCTCTCCCAAGTGCTGGGGTTGCATGTGTGAGTCATTGTGTCCTGCAACTTTTAAAAATCTTGTTCTAAAAATCTGCTAAGCTTTTAACTAACAGCTACTAGAAGGCAGGCAGTGATTATAACAATTATCTTCTATTTGTATTACATCTAACATTAACTTAAGATCATAACTTTGAGGCATGTGGCTCATACAACTACATGAACAGTATAGCACACGAGCAATTCTCTAGTTCAGACTGGACAACTTCAAAATTATCCAAGATCAAATGAGTATCAATATTTATCTATGATTATTTAGCTTATCAAAGAAGACATATGCAAGCTGCCAAAAACTTTTAATATGCAACTTTTGCAACTTCTTGTACTTAAATTGTTAGTAAAACAATACAGGAAATGATAATCATTTCTCACACAAACATTTTATGGCACAGAAAAACTGTTTAAGAACACACCTAAACAAATTTATATTTTTTCTTATTAATATATAATATTTTGTATATCACTGTGGTTTGGTGGGTTTTTTGCAATGGTAATATTTGAATCTTTTCTCTTCCTTGCTTATATGTTTGATCTCCAGTGGTTTTTGTATTTGTATGTGGTTTTATGATAGCTGATATTATTATTTTGCTTTTGGGTATTGAACTCTCTAATGCATTTCTTATATGACTGGTCTAATGGTATAAATTTCCTCAGCTTTTGCTTGTGTGGGAAAGACTTTATTTCTCCTTCATTTATCCAATATGTTACAGAGTACAGTATACTTGGATGGTAGTTTGGGGTTTTTTTTGTTTTTTCCCAGCGCTTTGAATATATTATACCATTATCTCTTGGCTTATAATGTTTCAACTGAGAGATCTGATGTTAGTCTGATGGGAATTCATTTACATGTGACTAGATGCTTTTCTTTTTCTGTTTTTAGAATTACCTCTTTTTCTTTAGACAGTATGACTATAATATGCTATAAAGAAGTCCTTTTTCTACTGCATCTGTTTGGGGATTGCTGAGCCTCCTGTGTCTCCCTGTCTAAATCTCTTACTAGACTTGGAAAATTGTCATCGATTATTGAGTTAAATAGGTAGATGGTTACACTAAAAACCCAGGCTACTCCACTGAACAATTCTTCCATGTAACCAAAAACCACTTAACCCCCCAAAGCTATCGAAATAAAAAATAAATAAAAGTTGGTTTTCTAACTCTTTCCCTATTGGTGTGTAGGGCACTTTGGCTTTGATTCTGGGTATATGCATAGTGTAGCCTACATATGGTTTCTTTGGATGTAAACAGTGCGAGTGGTGTCTGTGATTTCCTCAAAAGCTTATGATATGGTTATTAGGGGAGACTATGATGAAGTTTTTGGTAACTGGGACACCAGGTGGGCCAGTCTTGGGTCTCCAGTCATGGCAATCACAGGCTTAGTGTGCCTGTTCTCAGACCCCAGGGTAGCACCAGTATTAGCAGATCCACAGGAGCTGATTCTTGGGCCCCCAGCTTGTATACTTGAATTTCAATAGAGACAACAGTGGGACAGGTGGATAATCATGTTCTCAGCATCTTGTGCAGCAGGCATGGCATGGGTGATGGTGTGCATTGTTGTTGATGGTGGTGGCAATGGGCTGGCCAGGTCTGTCTCCAAGCCTGCAAGCTGTGTATGCATGTAGGTTCTAGTTGTACTCGTAATGATAGGGTGGGTAGGCCTAACCTCAAATCCCTGGGGGAAGTGCTCAGGTGCCAATGGTAGAAGACTAGGCTGGGTGATTTCCAGGCTCTTGGACTGCATGTTCTTGCATGGCAAGGAGTGGTGGGGGGGAGCAAAGCCAGACTGAGTGAGCTTGCCCTCAGGTCCCTCAATGATACATTCAGGTGCTGGCTGTGTTAGACAGAGGTGGAGTGATCCTAAAGTCCCCAGTGGAATTCTCAATTGGGACACAGTGGTGGCTTCACTGCAGCCTTGCTACTGGGGAGGGTGAGTTTACCTTCACTGACAGGTACCATATGCAGGTCAATGAGGAATATGCACTTTACTCGCACTTCAGCTCTGGTAGCATCAGCTTGTGCTTTGCTCACACTTCATCCCTGGCAGTGACAGCCTGCAGTGATAGCAGCTGTGGGTGGGGAACTCTGTTGCTGTATAATGGCTTTGTTGCTGAGGCAGTAGTATCACTGCCTGTTGCCCACATTTCAGCCCTGACAATAGCAGCCAGCTCTGGTGGTGGCTATGAGCAGAGGGTGTCAGTAGGGTTCCAGGGGTGTGGAGATGCAGGTACTGTTGAGCCCCTGGGGCAGGTGCAGTCCATTTGGGGTTGGATTTTCAAAGCAGTGCCTTTCTGTATTTGTTTAGGACTCATGGAATGGGATTCAGTGTGATCTTCCTCTTTGGAGCAATGCTGTCATACAGTCTCCAGGTAGCTCCCTGTTAGTTTCAGGACCCATGATGGTTGAGGGGCTCCCTCATGGTGAAGATTGCAAGAGTCCACTATGGGAATGTGGACTTCTGTGGGTCTTTCACTTACCTTTTTTTTCCACATTGGGGAATATCTCCAGGCTCCCAACTAATCCCAACTGAGCAGGTTGCTTCACTTCACTTCCCTCTCTCTTTTTTTTTTCTTTAGATAGTTTATGTAACTTATCTGTTGAATTACAGTATTCTCTCTTGGACAATCTATTCAAAATGTGATCATATACTAACTATTTAGGCTCTTTGTGGAGAAGGCCAATACTAAATGTCTCTAGTCAGCCATCTTGAAGCCTCTCTAGTCCAATTTGGTATCTTTAACATGTCTAACAATAAGGCATTCAAATGGAGACTTTTCTCATAAAAATATTTAAATCTAAAATGTGGATAAGTATTATTAGTTGAAGTAGACAAATGTAGAACTTGAAAACAACTCTACAATCAATTTCATTCTGAAGAGTTAAGTTTTTATGCAATTCATCACAGATATTTATATTTCTACAGTGTTCAGCCATAAGGGTCAATGTATTTTGACACATCTATAGTGTCATGTATCTGACATTATAGTACCACATAGAATACTTTCACCACCCTAAAAAATTATCTTGTGCTTCTCCCATTCAATAAATCCTCCCCTGAATACCTGGCAACCACTGATCTGTTTACCATCTTTATAGCTTTCATTAAGTCCCATTTGTCTGTATTTGTGTTTGTTGCACTTGCTTTTGAGGTCTTCATAAAAAATTATTTGCCTAGGAAAATATCCAGAAGGGTTACTTCTAGGTTGTCTTCTAGGATTTTTATAGCTTGGTGTCTCACATTTAAGTCTTTAATCCATCTTGAGTTAATTTTTGTATGTGGTGAGAGATAAAGGTCCAGTTTCATTCTTCTGCATTTGTTTAGCCAATTTTCCCAACACCATTTATTTTTCAGAATGTTGTATAAGTGGAATCATGTAGCTTGTAGAACTGATTTCTTCTCTTAACAACATATACTTGATATTCATTGATGACATCTTATGACTTGATAGCTCATTCCTTACTTTATTTTATTTTAAGAGAAAGTTATTTTCCACAGAATTTAAAATAAAATCTTAAGGTTTATATGGAACCCCCCCAAAATAAATGAATAAAGTTTGAGGAGCCAAAGCAAAAGTAATAAACGTGGAGTAATCACATTGTCTGACTCAATTTATACTGCAAAACTATAGTAACAAAATCAACATGGTACTCAAGCAGAGATAGACACATAACAGAACAGAATAGAGAACTAGGAAATAAAGTCACATGCCTACACTCAAATGATCTTTGACAAAGTCAACAAAAATAAATGCTGGGGAAAGGATACCCTATTCAATAAGCGGTGTTGGGGAAACTGGCTAAACAAATACAGAAGAATGAAACTCGAGCCCTATTTCTCACCACATACAAAAATGAACTCAAATGGATTAAAGACTTAAATGTAAGACACCACGCTATAAAAATCCTACAAGACAACCTAGGAGAAACTCTTCTGGACATTTTCCTAGGCAAATAATTTTTTATGAAGGTCCCAAAAGCAAATGCAACAAACACAAACACAGACAAATGGGACTTAATTAAAATAAAAGTGTTCTGCAAATCAAAATAAATAATCAATAGAGTGAACACAAAACCCACAGATTGAGGAAAGATATTTGCAAATTATGCCTCTGACAAAGGACTAATATCCAGAATCTGCAAGCAACTTAAAAAAACTCAACAAGAAACAAATGAACAATCTCATTAAAAACTAGGCAAAGGATATGAGCTGATATTTCTCAAAAGAAGAAATGCAAGCGACCAATAAGCACATTAAAATGCTCAACATCACCAATCGTAAGAGAAGTGCAAATTAAAATTACAAAGAAATATCATCTTACATTAAAAATAAAAGACTAACAGATGTTTGTGTGAATGTGCACTGTTGGTGGGTATGTAAATTGACCTTTATTAAAAACAACATGAAGATTTCTCAGAGAGCTAAAAATAAAATTACCATTCAACCTAGCATCCCACTACATGGTATCTACCCAAAGGGAAATAAAACATCACATACAAAGAATCTGCACTCATCATCACAGCAGTATTTACAATAGCAAAGTCATGGAACAAACATAATTGTCTATCAGTGGTTGATTGAATAAAGAAAACATGGTAAACGTATACGATGGAATACTACACATCCAGATAAAAAAACGAAATAACGTCCTTTCCAGCAACATGAATGGAGCTAGAGGCCATTATCCTAAGTGAACTAAATTGAAAACAGAAAACCAAATACTACAAGCTTTCACTTATAAGCGGGAGCTAAACAATGGGTACATATAGACATAAAGATGGAAAAAAACAGACACTGGAGACTCCAAAAAGGCAATTAGCCAGGTTCGGTGGCTAAGCCTGTAATCCCACGCCTTTGGGAGGCTGATGTGAGTGGATTGCCTGAGCCTGCAGGTTCGAGACCCGCCTGGGCAGCGAGACCTCATCTCTACAATAAATCAAAAAAAATCAGCCAGGCATGGTAGCACATGCCTGTAATTCCGGTTACTTGGAAGGCTGAGGCGGAAGGATCACCGGAGCCCTGCAGGTCGAGACTGTGGTGGCCGGCAGCGGCCACTGCACTCCAGTCTGGGCGACAGCGTGAGACTCCAACTCAAAAAACAAAACAAAACAAAACAAAAAAACAAATCGGCAGTTGACGGGGGTGAGGGGTGAAAAGTACCTATTGGGTACAATAGTCACAGTTTGGGGAATGGGTACACCAGAAGCCCAATACCCACCAGTATTCAATATACCTATGTAACAAACATGCACTTGTATCCCCTTAATCTAAAATAAATATCTCCGTAAGTTCACATTTGAAAACAGAGAGACAGAGAGAGAGAGAGAGAGAGAGACAGAGAGAGAGAGAGAGAGAGAGAGAGAGAGAGAGAGAGAGAGAGAGAGAACTCTATTGCCCAGGTTGGAGTGCAGTAGCACAATCATAACTCATTGCAGCCTTGAACTCCTGAGCTCAAGTGATATCCCTTCTTCAGCCTCCCATAGCTAGGACTATATGTGCACTCCACAATTGGCCTTTTTTTTCTCATTTTTTGTAGAGGCAGGTTCTTCCTATGTTGCCCAGACTGGTCTCAAACTCCTGGCCTCAAGCAATCCTCCCACTTTGGCTGCCCAAAGTGCTGGAATTACAGATGTGAGTTACTGTGCTTAGTCTTCATTCCTTAACAACATGAATAATATTCCATTGCACCAATGTACCACAGTTTGTATATCCATTCACCCACTGAAGAACATCTTGGTTGTCTCCAGGTTTTGATGATTATGAATTAAGTTGCTATAAACACTGGTATATAGAATTTGGGTGGACATACATTTTCAAATAAGTTGGCTAACTATCTAGGATTGCAATTTCTGGATCATATGGTAAGATTCAGTTTAACTTTGTAAGAGACTACCAACAGTCTTTCAAAGTGGCTCTACCATTTTGCATTCCTATCAGCAACAGATGTGAGTTAATGTTGTTCCTCATCAGTAATGGGAATTTTCAGTGCTCTGGATTTAGCCATTATAATGGGTATACAGTCTTTTAAACTAAAACATATACAATCAAAAAGAATTTTCATACTTAGGGCACTGTTAAAAATTATCCTTGCATGAAAATTTCAGGTTATTTCCTCCAGAACAATTTTAAAAGCTATAATTTTATTTATTTATGCTAAAATGTGTGTTTGCTTAGAAAATATTTTTAAAAGGCTGAAACTACTTGCTCCAATATGACTCTGGAAAAAAATCACAGTAACTAAGTCATGTTTATCAATTGTCTTTGAATATAGTATATGCTAAGGAAATATGGAAAGTGCTAGGTTCTGGTAAAACTTTTCAGCAAGCTTGATTTTGAAGCACGAAGCAATCTAAATCTAAATTCTAGAACACTAATAAAATAGAGTACGTCCTTTGTATTTTATCTATGTAATACTAAAAAAACTACAATTTCTTTTGATAGCATTACGATTTCCATTCATTAAAAAAAGAACATACTGTGAAATTATCATTTTGGAGCTATGTTATCATCAGAAGATTAAAATCCATTTCTTCACTCTATAATTTAACAATGACAAGGAATCACTACCCCAAAGAGATTTCAAGTTCCAAGTACACTAAAATTAGTGTAATCGTTTAGTGCCGATCTTAGTTTTTTTTATTAATTTGAATATATTGCAGTGTATTGAACACAAAACACCTTAATACAAAAATTTCAGTTGTCAACAGCTCAAAATTAAACTACAAATCACAGACTTAGTAACCAGTCTATGTGACATTGTTCTGGAATATATAAATATATAGCTAGATAACCAGTTTCCTTCAACAACTATGTACCGTGTTCTGAAATTAAGTTCTTTAAAATTAATTTACACTTCCTCAATTCAGGAAAAAAACAACTTTACATGTAGGCAGACATTTTGAAATTAAACTTTCATAGGTGTTTTTTATGACACCCACTCAACAGAAAATAGATGTATTCTACCAGGCACACATTTACTAGTACTAAGTTAGAAGAAAAAGCACATTAATTTGGGATAGGGAAAATACAAGGAGGAAAAAAATGTACTGCTTTAGAGTACCTTTAAACCAGACTGATAATCTCATTTTAAAAATCCACTTCAGAATTCTTAATTTTTTACGAACTCTTGAAGAGAGTTTAACTGACAAGAAACTGTCTTATCCATTTGATTTCTGACAAAAAGAATGGATTGATCTAGTTAATTTCTTAGATTGTAAAAGATATAGGAAATATACAAACACTTTTAAAAACATACTCTCGGCTGGGCTCCATGGCGCAGCCTGTAATCCTAGCACTTTGAGAGGCCGAGGCGAATGGATTGCCTGAGTCCGTGGGTTTGAGACCAGTCCGGGCAACTTGGTGAGACCTCAGGCTCTACAATAAAAAAAAAAAAAAAAATTAAAATTTAGCCAGGTGCAGTAGCACACTCCTGTAGTTCCGGCTACTTGGAAGGCTGAGGGGGAAGGATTGTCAGAGCCCAGCAGGTCAAGGCTGCGGTGGCCAGGAACGTGCCACAGCACTTCAGCCTGGGTGACAGAGTGAGACTCCAACTCAAAAAAAGAAAAAAAAATACTCTCATGTTCTTAAAGCATATAAACCTGCGACTTCTATTACATACACTTTCCACTGCTTTTCTAATAATATAGATGTGTCTTGTTTGTAGGATGTTAAAGTAATAGTATAAACAAAGTTAGAAACAGCCAGCACAGTTTTTGAAAAATTACCAAATTGGTTTTTGTCCAATACCTGACTGATCAGTTAAGTCAAAACAGCTAATCTAGGGTCCTCAAGAAGAGAATACTGTTGCATAATCAGTACCAATTCAATTCAACATGTTTACAGGTGAAGACTCAGAACTTTACTAAGTATTGTAGGTGACAGAAAATAAATTTGATGAGAAGAAAAATATACAAATAAAAAATGAAGGTTAAATGAAACAATGCAATGTATACAACAAACAATAAGCATTATGGAATTTCAGATGAAAATAATGTAGTTCAGTAATCGGGACGGGCTGTGAACTGAGCATTGCAGCATGAGTAAAATTTGGCTAGAGAAAGAAAAGAAAGGAAGTGAAAACAGTGAAAGTGAAGGTGAGAAAACCAGGGAAGGTGATATACAGTTGACCCTTCATAGCTGGGGTTACACATCTACGGATTCAACCAATAGAGTATAACAACTATTTGCATAGCATTTACATTGTATTAGTATCATCATTAATCTAGAGATGATTTAAAGTATACAGAAGGATATGTGTAGGTTATATGCAAATACTATGCTATTTCATAACAGGGACTTGAGCATTGCTCCAAAGATACCAAGAAACAATGCTTAAGTGACAAAAGGAGGCAATGACTTCTACTAGAAAATACACTTAAACAGGCATGGTAGAACCAGGCAAGAAAGAGCTCTAATGTCAGAATATGTTTGTATTAGATGGCACAGGCATAACAGTGCCACAGAGGCTGTTTCAACAGAAGAGGAACATGAAAAAACTATATGAATATTAAACAGAAATACAGAAATTGACTTGAGGTACCTATATTTCACATAGAAGAGTGGCAAAAAATATAACCACGAATGCCTATTATTCAAGAAAATCTGTTATATAAGTACTAAATAATGAACAATTATTCCCATGCATAAGTAAAAAAATGACATTTTAAAACCTCCTAGATTTCATAATAGTTAATGTTAAAGGAATTCCACAGTAGTTTTGTCAAAATTGCAAAGTATTTAAGTAATGAAGCAAGCATATATCAACGTGCACATTGCAGTATATCCTCTCACTGCAATGAAGCGTATATAATATTGCAATCTGCACCCCTTACCTTTTAGCAGTTGTCATCTTTCTTACCCTACATTCTTTTTTTCCATGGCACTTATAACCTTCTACTATAGACAATATGTAATTGTCTAATGTTTATTTTCTATGACTAAGAAATGAGCTCCACAGTGGCAGGGATCTTTGTCTCTGTGGGTCCTGATATATGCCAAGAGCCTAGAGATCAATGTCTGGAACACAGTAGGAGCTTCAAGTAAATATTTTTGGATGGATAATTGAATGAAAGGATGAATTTGGGAAGTTTGTTAAAATAAATTATAATCTATTACATTTTCAGTTTATAGAAATTAGATATGAATAGAGTTATTGAAAAAATAAGTGACAAAGGAACAGATGTCATGTAAAATTCAACTACATTTATCCTTCAAGTTTCCTGAGTGAAGTACTTTGATTTGAGTGGGAAATTTGAAAGGGAAGTATGTGAAGTAAAAAGTATAAGGGGAATTAAATATTACTTAATGGAAAAAATATGTTATGAGATTTTCCCTTTATGCAAAGTGCATATAATTACTTATTTTTTCAACATAGTTGGGTAATTAAATAGGGAGTGAATAAAGCACACACTTGTTTTAATGGTTTTCTGTTGTAAAAAAATTCATATTTGCCCACATATTACATAAATATTTTAATGTAAGAATATCTATTGCATTGAGATTTTACCTGTAATGATTATACATAAATATGAATTTAAAAAAGTTAACTCAGTATATATTCTAAAAACAAAAGAGCTGCAAAACAATATGAATTTTAAGATTATTAGTCAAATACCTTTCTATTATCTTTCTATTATCGATTGTCATTATCCTTTTTAGGAAAAATTAATTCTCATGAAATTTAATATTCAACTTTTAGAAAACATGAATACTCATAACTAGTCTAACTTATTTTTCTTAAAAGTCTAACAATTCTATATCATGCAAATTGCAACCTCCTACAAACCAAATTAATACCTTCATTTTGTACAGTTTCCACATTTTAACTAGGGTATGTACTTTTCAGATTTTTAAAAAATGACCACCTAAACAGAATGGAGCAGGCAATAAGAAATGCTTCTCAAAAGTAACAATAAGCGAATTAAAACTATCTTTTAAATATTTTTACTTTGTAATAATTAAAGATTATTTCATGCATAGTTGCTATAGTTGTAAATATTTTTGGATGGATAATTGAAAGATTATTTTCTATTATTTCCTCGAGATTCAGTTTAATGCCTATAGTTGTTGGCTCCTTGATTTATTCTGTTCTTATTCTTTTGTTTTCCTTTTTGGAACTGTGGATTGAAAGCCTGATATAATATGCATGTGTATATATGAGATATATGTATATATACACACACACAGATAGGTAAGCATATAGACAGACATATATATAAAGGAGGATTCAGAAAAACTGGAATTATCTATTGGAGGGTGGGCCCCTTGTAGTACAGGCTTCCCCTCCTAGGTAAATTTTCTAAGAATCCACTGGCATCAGTATACCACCTAACACTGTTGTGAGAGGCTGTGCATGGCCTCAGTGATTTTTTTTTTTAAGATTCTTTCTACATGTTTGCACATTTCATTTTTGAAATTCTTTCTACACGTATGCCCATTTCATGATGGGTGATTTATGTGTGCATCTGCCCACAGCACGATGAGCATTCAGCAGTTTTTGACCATAAAGGACAGGACTCCTATGCCCCACCCTCCCTATTCCCCGAGCAACTATTTTTTGTTTGTTTGTTTCCTGGGATGAAAGTGTCCTCAAAGGGAAATATTTTGTTGAAGTGGAAGAGGTGGAACAAAAAAAAAAAACAGCAGAAACACTAAAAGGCATCAAAATTGATGAGTTACAATACTGTTCTGAGCAGTAGAAAAGCATCTTGATAGGTGTATTGCATCAAACAGAGAATAAAGGTGACTGAAGTTTGAATATGTAAGAATAAATACAATTTTTCACTAATATATTCCAGTTTTTTTGGAGGTCCCTCACATGTATAGTATTATGGAATGCTATTAATCTATTATAAGAATCTGCATTTTTCTTTTCTTGGAACTAATTTGATTTGCAATACCAACTGTAATCATTTTTAATAAACTGAACTCTAATACACGCCCATGATTAGCAAACCAAAAAATATATATTCCACAACATTATTCAGCACTATCAAATTTATTTCATTTGATTCTCAAAATAACTTTTTAGCCGGGCTCGGTGGCTCAGCCTGTAATCCCGCGCCTTTGGGAGGCTGAGGTGAGTGGATTGCCTGAGCCCGCTGGTTCGAGACCCGCCTGGGCAGCGAGACCTCATCTCTACAATAAATCAAAAAATCAGCCGGGCGTGGTAGTGCCCGCCTGTAATTCCAGTCACTTGGAAGGCTGAGGCGGAAGGATCGCCGGAGCCCAGCAGGTCGAGGCTGCG